>NW_027137637.1:600000-778833 GCF_001692895.1 Cenococcum geophilum 1.58
AAGCGGGCGGCGGTATGCTGACTGCGCTGACCTCTTTCTCTAGATCTCCTGCTCCGTCCCCGCTTCCAGTCGCAATCTCTTCATCACGCGCAAGATGTACTCGGATTGGACGCACGGGCGTGAAACCCTCGGGCCCGGTCATGCTGGGAATGCGAGGATGGTCTGAGGGAGGATGCAGGGCGAGCATGCAGAGGCGGATGAGAGAGTGACAGAAGAAGATTGTTGTGCAGAGAATCACCAGTATGAAGAGGACATGGACTTCCTGGCCGAGGTGCGGGTGGGTAAGAGCGATGGAAAGATCTAGGATTATTGGTTAGCGAATGGTGCATGTAAAGAGCTGACCGAGGGAAAACTTACAAACTGTCAAGACCGTGGTGAGAAAGATCCCTGACATCAAACATGCAGTACATTTACTCCTCGCGGCAGGGCTCTTAATGAATGAGAAGCAAACACTGCGATCTTTCCGCTTACGCACCCAGGCTCGCTGCCGGTGCTTCCTCCGTCGCCGCCGCGTTCGTGTCCGCCGATTGTTAACCAACTCTGCCAGATGCTCAGTTTCCGGGTCGACGCTGCCATAATCGGAGCCGTGTCGGACATGCGCAGTCGGCGGTCCCGCGGGTTCGTCTTCTTCTGAAGCAATTTCTCGCATGTATGATCCCGCTGTGTACTGAGGGTGTAGGGGAGAGCGGGAGGAAGTTGAGCCGCGTGGCAGGTCAACTTCTGAGACTCCGAGGCCGGGAGGATTGTGGGATCGGCGGAGAAATCCTAATAAGGGAAGCTTTGGTGTGCTGTTATTCGATGGTACCGGGGAGCTGGAGTAGATAGAGCTGCCGTTCAGGATGGATCGCACATTTTGCTGCATAGCAGAGAACCGGGAGGGTGAGGAGGACGAGGGAGAATCCTCCAGCCGCGAGGAGGGCCTGTTGAAGTATGGAAGCGGCATTGTTGAAGAAATTTTACTTCACAAGCAACTATGTCCGAAGGTACCCCCTGAGAGCGATTGAGAGCACCAAATCGTCTCTGGTGTTTACTTGACGGCTTGGAAGAGGCACGAGTATTAATCGAGCGTGAGACGGCGCCCTTATATCAAATGCCTAGATTGCCAGCCTAGACACGTTTATTGTTTATCTCAGAGGATTAGGAGCAGCCCACAGCGAATGATGGACTGGAACTACTGGCCATGCGGTAGTTCTCGAGTTGGACCCGGTGGTGGCAGCCGGGGGTGTAGGGAACGGCGGGTGCGAAGAAGTAATGACTGGAGCCCGTCCAATGTCATTCAAGGCCTAATTGTGCATGTTGAAGGATAATCGGTTGGCGGTGAGGGAACTGCCTAGACTCGGAAGATTTGTGAGGAAAGGCCTGCAGCAAAGGCGGGAGAGCCTGTGGAGGCCAGGCGGTCGAGTCTATGTACTCAGACAAGACAAAAAAGCTGTGGAGAGAACGGTCGCTCAAAGCTCGAGGCCAAACGAAAGTGAGAGGTTGAAGAAAAGCGAAACTGTGGTCAACAGCAGCTTCCAATAGCGATGACTTAAGAGAGGTACATGGGAGAAGGGAGGAAGTCGCACGATTAGCTGCAAGGACAACTCCAGTGGAGGTCGAGATAGCGATGCATGAGCGCCTGGGCTCTTTCTGCTACAAGCGTCGTATCAAGAGCTCGAAGCGGGCACATGAAACGCGTCAAGATTCAGCCCTTCCCGCGACCTAAGCCACAGCCGAAATCAAGGCCCAGTTTCCAGTTCGCGCGTAATTTATCGCGGTATCACGGGCGGGAGCGTACAGCAGGCAGCCATTAAACAGCCATTACGCAGACATTCAGGCACTGTAAGCAAAAGCCCTCAGGGTATTGCAAGCCCCGACTCGGCTAGAGGGCCGGGCTGAAACGTCAGTCGTGCTGAAATGTATTTTGCTGCCGCTAGCGCCAACGGGCCCAGGTCTACCAATCATCCACCCCACAACGAAAACCTCCAAAACATGCCAAGACACTCCCATCTGCAAAGCATGAACGTCCAAAATCACAAATACAACCACTTCAAATTTCCTCGATTTGAGTCTGCGTGGCCGAGTACAAGGAATATACACCACCCGATTCCAACGCGTCTTTTACGCGTCGCTTCAGGATCAATTTGTCCAGACGCTGCTCCTGATAACTCAATGTCTCACTGAAGTGTCCACCATGTAAGGTCGGCCTCGCTGTAACACCAACAGCTTCAGCCTCCTGGCCCCAGGCAGCTTCGCCAGAAGCTTGCTTTTGCTCAGTCATCTCGCACAGTTCAAAAGCCACTCGCTCAGAGTTGCCCTATCTGTACACTCACTTTCCCAATTCTCCAAGCATCAACGTTCGGTCAGACGAGCCGGATAAGACTAAGCCAAGTGGTCAGCAACGTTCAAACAAGCTCGAGGTATTTGTCGTCGTTGAAACATCTCCCTGGAGCGAGGTGTATCGATGTCCCAGTCTTATAAGAATCAACCGAGAACACTGGTTCACCGAGAACCCCACCCACCCGGTTACCTTTGGCATATCAAATAGTTGACGGTATTTTCGAGACCAGTCCCTCGGAACGGGTTCACAGATCGATTCAATCACATTTACCCGGCCGGAGAAGCAAACACAAAATACTGCACTTACTAATTGGCTCGTTCCTGGGAGAGAATCGAACATCGTTCACTGCTCCTCTATGGCCCGGAAGCTTGTATAGGAGCTTGCCGCTGTTTGTATCCCACACAACAACACTCTGGTCCCCGCTACCCGCAGCAATCTTCTGACCTTTCGGGTCCCAGCTTGCTCGGAGAAGATTCTTCTCTAAACCGACTGGCGCACCGTCATACGTACGAACATGCCGGTCTGTGGGTGCGAAAGGTCGGATGTCCCATGTGCGAACCGTGGAGTCGTGTGAATTTGACAGTAACGTTTGTGAATCTGGCGAGATCTCCAGGGATGTAATTGTGTCTGTGTGGCCGAGCAATGAATATGCTACGGCCTTCTTGCGAAGATCCCAGACTTTGATATCGTTGTCAATGCCTCCAGAGTACAGTTCGTTGCCGGCTTCCGAGATCGTTACTGCCGTTATTGGGAATTCGGTTTCAATAAAGTCGATAGCCTGCTTTTGTCGAGGATCCCAGATCTATTTTGAATCTGTCAACACTGCCTCCGCCAAACCTCCGATAAAACTCCCCACTTACCCCAATGTATCCATCGTCAGACCCACTGACCAGGAGTTCCTCTCCTCGTTTATTCACATCCATGCAGTTTATAACCTCTTCATGTCCCACATGCCGACGTATTCTCTGGCCCGTTTCGAGATCCCAACTCGCTAGCATCATGTCGGCTGAAGCGGAGAATATCACCCTTGAGTCTCGGGACCAGTGTAGATCGAGCACTGCTCCTTTGTGCCCGCTTAGGATGCCATAATTGTCGCATTGTCCGTAGGTCCGCCACAGTACTATGTTTCATATCAGCTCTAGTCTCATGATAAGCAAAAGGCAGTAACAGACATATTGTGCGATCCATCGAGCCGGAAGCGATATGTTGTCCTGTTGGGTCAAATCGGGTCGCGAAGATCTCTCCAGTATGACCTACAAGCAGCACTATTAGAGAAATGTTTACAGCTGTTGGAATAGTATGGCATACCAGTCAATTCCATTATCGGCGCTTGAAGCGCACTTGTGCGCGGTACCTAATAGTCCCATCTCTACATCAGCCCAGGTTTCCTTTTCCCCATAGTTTAGCTCTGCCTGTGAAATGCGAGAAATCAGCAGAACATTACATACCGCCTGAATAAGCGCGCCATGCTGGGCAGCGCCATTGACTACTGCTACTGGAGAGCTATTGCCCAGATTAGCGTCAGACTTTTGTCGCTTGACCAGCTGGGACGAGCCGAATGAGTCGGCAGCCGGCCGCTTCTCTGCAGACATGGTAGAGTGCAGACTTAAATATAAATAACAAGTGGTCTTAATCTAGTGTTGACAGATCGTGGCGGCGAGTGTGACTTGGAGTAGGCACATGTAGGCTGAATCTGTGTTTGGCTTACCTAATAAACTTCCTGCCGTCCATCAGCGCGCATGCAAGGTAAAATCAACGACAAGCCTGGATACATGACCTCACGTAGATTATACGTAATTTAAGTGACTTGGAAAAATTTCCGGCGAAGTGACACCTTGAAAGTGTGCTTTGAGAGACACGATGGCTTCAACAAAAGCCGCTCGACTGGGCGAAGAGTGAGCTCTTTGACCTGATACACGCGATCGACAACAGCTAATACTCGTCAGGGTCTGGAAGTAAGTTACCGCTACTACGGATTTATCATTGGTAAAGCCCAGTCTTCTGACTACGATAAGGACTCGTGTGGACAAGGTCAACGCCGAACTTGTAACTCTAACGTACGGCACCATTGTTGCGCAACTATGCAAAGACTACGAAAGCAATTACGTGGAGGTTAACAAACAGCTGGACAAGATGGGATACAATATAGGACTACGGTTGATTGAAGACTTTCTTGCAAAGTCCAACGCTCCATCATGCTCAAATTTTCGGGAAGTCGCGGAGATGATTTCCAAGGTACGCCTTATGTATCTGCTTTATTAAACAAGGAAGCTAATTTGGCTAATGCATGGCTTGCTAGGTTGGCTTCAAAATCTTCCTCAACATCACTCCCACCATCACCAACTGGACGAGCGACAACAAGCAGTTTTCCCTGGTGTTTGACGAAAATCCCTTAGCAGACTTCGTGGAGCTTCCGGACGATGGCCGAGCACAGGACGAGCTTTGGTATTCAAACATACTCTGCGGCGTTTTGCGGGGTGCTTTAGAGATGGTAGGCACACTATTTCTCCACATACTGATATACTCGCAAAGGACAATGTTAGAGATTCTTAGGTATACCGCGCAAATTTAAAGTGCTAATATGCCGTATTAAATGCAGGTCCAAATGCAGGTCGAGGCGCACTTCATCAGCGACGTTCTACGTGGAAATGATACCACTGAGATGAGGATATCTCTGATACGATATATCGACGATGAAATGCCTCCGGACGATGAATGATTAGAGACGTCTATTGAAATGTGAAAGTGAAACTACTAGGTTCATGGAGTCAAATATCGGCAGGATATAAGCATTTGGGAAGGAGTTCACGGCGCTTGGCTGTGTGAATACTAGTGATTTAGGAGCCACATCAAGTTGACACACCTCACCGTCAATGTCACAACATCCTAGATTTCAAAAGCCTTGATTCCCATGGCAAGCAGGAGTTGTATCCGACTGTCAATCTGATTCAAAACCAAGGTCCCTAAGCTGGCCCCCCGAGGCCTGCATGTCTTGGCGTTGTCTCAAGATCAGATGACATTGACCAGGAGAACAGCATGATTAGTATTAATGGGAATGGCAAAACTTGCATAGGTAGAATACAGTTCCGTGACTCCAAATCAAATATTACTCATATTTTTGGATGACTGGAGTGATGTCGTTACGTGATACAGTGTAATCTCACGTGATAATCCAGGGCTAATTGCTGGATACACGTTGGAGTCTTTTCTCGCACCCCTCCTTCAGAAATCTCCTCCCCTACCCTTTGTCACTCCCTTCAGAGCATCGCGCTCATCCCGCTGAGCACTCTATCCAACATCTACGTTGCTGCAAGCGTTGTTGTTGCGCCGTCTCATCTCCGTCCCATCTAGAGTTGCGACCGTGGTCACGATACGCCCCTACCACCTAGGTATTTCTCCTCCGAAGCCTTCTCACCACGCCATCTGCCGCTAGACCCTGCCTGCCCGCGCAACTACTCTCCAAGATCTGACAACTGCCATCGCGCGCGAACGCGACGACACCATTCGAGCTCGTTGTAAGAGTTTTTAGATACTCCCTCTCCTCCAGGAGGCTACGCTTCCTTCAGATCAGCAAACGACTCGGCGAACCGCCGTCCGCTCCGATACGACTCCGTCCTCGCCACGCTCTTCCATGCTTTTATAAACCACGCCTGAGGCACTGGGGCGCGGTCGCCATTGCTGAAAAGCATCCTCTTTAGAAGCGCGTAGCCACCGAGGTTATCTGCTTCAGAAATCTCACCGGTCGCGGATTCGCAGGCTCCTGCATGAGCCGCCTCCAGCCATGAATCAACAGATGAACCTAGCAGGCATGAATGCAGCCGGTGGCCCGGTAGGTGGAACGTCAATGATGAATAATGGTCGTCCGCGTGGAGGAAATGATCCAGATCCACGCGCACAGCTGAACACGTACATTTACGATTACTTCTGCAAAAATCAGTATTGGGGCCTGGCACGAATGGTCCATCAGGAATTGTCCATAAATGTAGACTCAGAACGGACCAAGCCGAGCCCAAGTGGCCGAAATATGAACGGTGTGGATTCCATGGACAGCGATTCCAAGGATGAACTACACAAACAGCGTCCGGATGATCTACCAATCGCCAAAATCCCAGGCGACCAGTCTGAAGAAAACTCGTTTTTGCTAGATTGGTGGTGTCAGTTCTGGGACATATACAGTGCTGCACGTTCGAAGGGGAAGGCCTCACCCGCGCACCAGTATCTCGCGCATACCCGGGTAAGGAAGATTCTACCGTCAGCAAAGACAATTACTAATATTTCTTTGTGCAGGCGCAAAGTCAAATGAGGAATAACTCGCAGCAGATACTCTTAAACAACAGCATTCAATATCGAAATATGATGCAAATGCAACCTAATGGGATGGGGATGCCAGGCGATCTGCAAAGGAAAGCTATGTCGAACAACCGCAACCCGTACGTCACATGTTGGACTGGCACATGGAAGTTAAGCTAATATAACTTTGTGTACATGCAGAACACCGCAGCAGTTGCAGAATATGAAAAACCAGCAAATGATGCAGACACAAATGCAGCGAGACGGCTCTGGTATGGATATGGGCGGCCAGCGCCCTCAATCCCCTGGCTCCGTTGACAATGCACCGTCACCGAACAAGCGGCCTCGCCTTGAAGGCGCTGCCTTCAATGGACAGCCGATAGCTGGGGCTCGTAGTCAGGGGATGGTGCCGCAGCAGATGGGAGCTACATCGGCGTCAGCTGCGCAAGCTGGCACAATGCTGATTGCGAATGGGATGGGTCCTGGCGATTTGCCTGGGAACCAGTTCAATGCGTTCTCATCGCAAACGCCGAAAGAGGTATATACTCAAAGTCTGGCCCAACAGCAGAGAACAGCCTTGAATAACCATACTATGGCAAAGGGAATGAACCCGGGCGTACCACAAGGCTCTCCCATGGGACAACCAAGCTTGGAAGGCTCCGGCGACCTATTCACCGGTAACGCCGGTCGTATGTCTGGTGGCGGAGCTCCTGGACCAGCGCAAGGACAAGCGCAAGGCAATCACGCTTTACAAGATTATCAGATGCAGCTCATGCTCCTCGAGCAGCAGAACAAAAAGCGATTACTAATGGCCCGTCAAGAACAAGATATGGCTGGCCCAACTCATGGACAGGCGCCTCTCGGCGCACCTGGCTTCGCCCCGACAATGTCGCCTCAAGGAAGTAGAGCCGGACCGTCTCCGAATCCCAACGATCAGATGAAACGAGGAACGCCTAAGTTGAACCAACAAGGCCTTCCAGGTTCTCCTGTGCCCGATGGCCATATGCAGCAGAATCGCGCTTCCCCAGTGCCCAACGGCTTCGATCCAACTCAGATGCCACCAGGGGTGCCACCGCAGTATTACGGCCAGATGCCCAACAACCACGCTATGAGGGCCCCGAGCTCCCATCCTGGTTATAATACACAGTATACTCCACAACAAATGGAACAAATTGCCAGAAATGGTGGTCGGATGCCAAACGGAGCTACTTGGCCAGGTCCCCCGCAAATGATGCCAAATCAGGGTCAACAACAAGGTCCTATGGGGACGTCCCAGCAGCGGAATGCGATGCCTCCTCCACCAGCGCCGCCCACCGGTGGCGAGCCGGGACGTACAAACCCCTCATCTCCACAGCCTGCACCCCCAACACCTTCGCAAGCTCCAAAAGCGAACCCGAGGAAGAAAGACAACAAGGAGACGAAGAAGGTGAGCTTAGTGCTTCATATATATTTGGTCATTGTTGATATTCATTATAGAAGTCTGCAAAGAAGAATGCGGCAACTACAGGTGCGACTCCAGCTTCAGAAACAGAACACCCTCCAACTCCCACGCCTGCGACGCCGATCACGCCGATGCATTCCTCTTCTTTCAATAAACAGCAGAATGGGGCAGGACAGCAACCTAACGTGCAACCACAAGCTCCAGCTGCGGCTCCCGCACCTCCAGTGCAGCCGGCCCCAATTGATACCAACGGAGCACCTTTTGGAAATATCACTGAAGATGTAAGCCAAATGATATTACTATTATAAACGACCCCTCTGACAGCAGCACAGGGCGGTTTTGGCCTCGATTTCGGTCCTCTCGACGGACCCGACGTTCTTGAGAACTTCGATTTCGACTCGTTTCTCCACACCGAAGATAACGGCGCCTTCGGTTCTCTGGGTGGTGACTTCAATTTCGGCGGCCCGGATGGTGTTGAGGCGAGTACAGGTGACCTTTAAGCGTCCGAACTGCTCGTTTTCTACTCCCTATCTGTCTCCCTTACCACCCTCTGCTTCACGTTTTCTCTCTTCCGCCGTTCTCTTACCGGCTATACCAACCATCTTTCTGTCAGTAATTAGGCAAGGTGGTTGGCCCTAGCACGGGTTAGATTAGGGCGTACGAGAGTTACGGGTTGTATCTTGGGTCGTTTAAGGATAAGAAATCTTCTCTTTGAACCGGTTTAGATATATCTCAAACAGGGTGCGATCTAGGTGCTTGTTACTTATTCAGGTTTTTTATTCATACCACGATTGCTTACTTCTTATCTAATATTCTCCAATCCCCGGGTCAATTTGGCCCCAGTTTCTCCCCGCATATTCCACTCAACCTTTAGGAGAAGCTCGGCTCATCGCATTAATGATGCATCATAAATTTTTCATCTTGCGAAAGACTGTCCTTACAAAAGAATCTGAGTATAATTATATACCGGCTAGCGTGGTTTGTTTTAACATTGTTCGATGAGCGTCTTTTTCTACATTTGTCCGTACGCCTGTTTTATCTTCCACTTATCGCTTACCTTGGGGTGCGGCGGACAGGAACTGCGGGTGGGTGGCGGCGGTGGTTACTCTTCGGCGAAACGTCCCAGTTATTTTTCCCTCTCGAAATTTGGCGTTGAAAGGGGGCGCGTTGTGTATGAATTCGGCCCCGGCTTTTGTTTTTCTTTGGTTTGCTGCTTGTCTTTTCGTGCATCGGTAGTTTTGAACGTATGATGGATCTTTCTATACTTGCTCTCTTTTCGTTAAATGAATTTGAAACGCGAACGTTCTCCTCTATTCGAAGTCGAACTAAGTTATTACTGTTTTTGATGTTTGCGAGAACATATTCGCTGAAAACTGGAGCTGGAGCTGCAAGTCGATTGGCCGCTTGAATTATGTGGGGTGCGAGATTTCCGGCGTTGCTCGGGTTTGGGTGCTGTTTTTTTTCTCCTGCTTTTACATTCTGTTTTACTTTGCTGCGTTGCTTTTTTATAGGTGCTTTGTCATTTTCTAAACTGTGGGATTTTTCCGCACAGAGGACAATGGAGTTTTGCATACATCGTGAATTACTTCCCGATGAGCGTCTTCTGCCGTGCTGATGAATGACTTTGCTATGCGAGGCTCCCAAGATCTGCTCCAAACCTCTGGAACGGAGTGAGCACGCTATTGGAGGTGACTTCAAGGGAACACTGCGTTTAATCTGCAGCGATCCGAATGCGTCCTAGTGCTAGCGTACCTTTAAGGAGAGAACCTTAAGCTGCACCCCTTTACCACCCTTCTGCTTGGTTGCATATTCAGGAGTTGGGCCTAGTCCATCACGTAATACTTGGCTGCGCGAGGACTTACACCGTCCCTTTGCTTCTCATTGTAAATAAATGTTGATCACATTGGTCAAACGGTGCGGGTTTATACCCTTTCTATAAAGACCAAAACAAAAATATGCCGAAGCGGCCGAGCTTGTTACTCGAAAAGGTAGGAATTTGACGTTGAGTAGATGGTTAATACCAACACGGCTCACTTCCATGCAATCCCAGCTCGTGGCTGAAAAACAAATACTTGAGGATCCTAAGCAGCATATTCCTCGTATTCGAAACCTGGGTCCTTGATATCTGCATCGATCATATGCGTTGCTTCCCTGACTAGGAAGGAGTGTAGATTCCCTGCGCAACGGCGGGTCTTATGCAGAGGTCCTATGCAGAGGTTCTCGGATGTTAAGCTGAAGATCTGAATCGCCAAGAAATCTCACATGTTCAGTGGATGTGAAGCACATGTATCTGTGATTATGCATTAATGGTTACTCATATCCGCAACTAGCATAACTAGCTTCAAACGCTAAGATACTCGTATATCTCCTCAGATCTTAAGGCATGCTCCACAAATGCTTATCTGGACTTTCTACGATCACTGTCGTGGCAAAATGTTCGTGTGGAGACGGCTGTTTGTGGGCTGCAACTCAGGCACAAACCGCAGGCATGCATTTCATTTTCTCGAAGGTTACACGGCTGGTTGAAAGGCTTGCATGGAATCTGGAAGGGGACAAAAAATCCCTCAGTAGCTGGCCAGCTTGGAGGCCATCATTTGCCTTCGTCAGTGGCTCCTTCAGCCTTCCTGCATGTTCAGCGGGAGTAGCTGTGATTTGGCAGCCCTTCTGGCCTCGTGCAGGACTTAGCTTCGCCTCACAGCCAACATCGGGCGGCCCATCATCGCCAGCCCATTTAAGGGAGAAGGGTCCTAGAATCGTGGCCCGGATTCCACTTGACTTTAGTTCCTTGAACTTCAGCCTTGCCAAGAACTCCGCCCAACTTTGCCACTACCATCCGAGGCTAGGTGGGTAGTGCCACTCTATCCATCTAGCACTTGAGCTAACTACCCAATCCCAGTCCTTCCTTGTACACTTCTCCGTCTGTTTCCGCTCATGAAGCCACGACCGCCTACGACCTATATATCCGTTTTCTATTAGCTTCACCTTAAACAACGGTCACTTTCTCCTGTGACCTCTACCTCTAAGCCAATTAAACCCGTAATGCTACCAGAAAACGGTTTCTTCCTACGCATCCGAGGCCACGAGCACGAGGGACGTAGCGTACCTTTGCTCGCCTAGATTGCACAGCTCGTGCTCCGATTTTTCCACATTTGTCAATTTTAAGCAGACCAAATGACTGGACAATTTGAGTTCTCCACTTTCCTGGAAAATAATCTGGCCAACTGCCGGCAGTGCTCCCACGAGCCAGACTTTTTTAATCATGGCGGCCTTGGGGATGAGTTTTGCGCCAGCTGCGATGTATGACCAACATGCTTATTATCTGAAGTAAACTAGAGCTTGCTAACAATTCTTAGAACGAACATGGAAATGCTTTCAATATCAATTCACGGGCTCAAGAAGTTCTCCCTATCAAACCAGCATTGCCCGCAACACCGGTACTTCCATGCCCGGACCTTTGGAATACTGTTATGAACGGCCTTGATCTGGACGACCTGCCTGGGCTCTCGAATACGGGATCAGACGAGAATGTCTCGACAAGTTCAAGCCCTCAACAAGCAGATGTTGATAATCATTTATTAGAGGATCTAGATTTCGACCTACTACCCTCTCCAATGATATTAATGGAACCGCAACGGGACGTTGTGTGTGAACTGTCTCAACCGTCTAAAGGCAAATTCCACTGCGCGTTCTGCAACTCTATGTTTACTCACCGTTATCTGTTGAAGTAAGCCCATATTCCTAGAGTCATTCATACTCTCCTCTAAATCTCCACAATTAGTTGTCAAATTCTTTTTAGTTATCATTGCACCTTCTTAGTGCCCCGTTCTTCCCCCCCACCTATCTCGCTCGCCAGCTCTCCTGACACAACTAACTCAGATTCCTAGTCGCCACACTAAAATCCATACTCGCCCGCATAAATGCACAGCTATCGGCTGTAAATGGGGATTTCCATCCCAGAAGGATCTCCTCCGACATCAGCGTACACTACGACATCGCGCTGCCGGATCACGGAAGAAGGACAATATTGACGCTTTCCTTTGTACATTCCCGACCTGCGAGTATTCTAGCAGGGGGTTTAGCCGTCGTGATAACTTGCAGCGGCATATGAGCAGGGTGCACTGTAAAACTTCAAGTGAGGACGGAAAGTAGGCCCATGTCCGGAAAGAAACGTATCGACTTACTCCGTGCGTTCTCGAAACGATTTACGAATTTCCCAATTATTTGAATTGTTTTTGATGCCGCTTAAAGCAACAACGCAAAGCAGAATTTACGCGAGTATTTATTAGCTATTTTCTCTTTAATCTGTTATAGACAGTGTTAGAGGCGTATCTAGGGATTTACATAACCATTCCTATGTCTTATGTTTTGTAGTAGCTATGAGTTAACGCAATCTATTCGGGTTATTGTCTTTACTCTTAACTGGGTGTCAGGAGGTGCTTCGGAAAATTTAGTGAAGCTATTCCAGAACCCATGGCACGACGTCAAGGTCCTTTAGGAGCCTACACCTTCAATACGCATGAGCCTTAAGGATTTTCAAGTCAGCAACAACCACTCTTGATTAAAGCCAACGCTAATGATTGGGTCGGCTGTGATTCCTCGGTTCGGACCGAACCGCACTCGCAGGTCGCATCGCGTTTCCCTTGCTTCTTTCAGGTGATGCAACTGGTTTGGATTGGATACAAAAATGAGGCAAAAACCAATCCAGATTTTGAATCAAAGCTTTAAACCGGTTATATAACCGGTTTAACCAATTAGAACCAAATATAAGATATAGATTTAGGGGCGATCTAGTGTACAGAAAGGTAGGAAAGCTAAAAGGAAGCCACGACGTTGTTACGAAAATATAGAGAGCCTATAGAGCCTCCGCAAAGTCAGTAAAAAATACCAGTAGTATTGATTGTTGTACGTACTATCGCGAGCCTTGGTATGGTGTTGAGCCTTAATTAATCCTTAATTAGTGTATATTTTACCTCAGCGTCGCCTTAATCGTTATCTTTATCTGAGCTCTCATCTACTCCCTTATATGCTTCCTTAACTACCTCCTCTCCCTCCTCTCTCTCCTGCTTATTAATATTAGAATCGTTACCTTTGTTAAAGGCTCCGGGCTCCAGACGCCCAAACCACGACTTAAGGCACTTATTCGCTTTAATGATGTCGGCTTTAAGGCGATTGCGAGAGTTAGTAATTAGATGCTTTGCGGAACTAAATACGCGTTCGTATTTGGCGCTTATTAACGGTATAGCCAACATATTAAGGGCGAATCTGGTGAGATCTGGTTGTGAGAGGTAGAGGCTATTCTAATAGGCTAGAGGATTAGTAACTTCCTCCGGGTCGCTTTTAATATAAGCTTAATAGGTGTCCGATTTACTGCGAGGCACGGATTTAATCTGCTTATAATTTTTTAGGCCACTAAAAGTCTTACCTTGTACAAAGCTAATTGGGGTAGGTGGTGTAGCAGTTGTAGGAGTACTATACTTATCCTTATACTCCTCCAGCCAGAGCTCCTCCATAAGGCCTTATACGCCGCGATTAATTGGATCCTTAGGATTACTAGTAAGCTAATGCTTCTTATTCTTATCTTAATTAAATCGCTGATAAAACCACTACTACTTCTTGTCTGGTAAAAGCACCTAAGCTGCGTAATAAGCAGCGCTGTCGTCTGCTATATTATAGTACTCCTTGCACTTCCCCTAAGATGCATAGGCGGCTGCTTTAAGGTAGGTATATTCCTTGTAATTGCCGTACTGTTTGCAGTGTTCTTTAAAATTAATTTAGGCGTCCTATATATAATTAAGAAGCCAATCTATTATAGTAAACTAGCAGTAGAGCGTGTGCTTATAGCCCTAGCCGCACATAGTTGCTTTATAGAAAGGTTATAGTACGGATAAGAGCTTCTTAAGGAGGAACCAGTGATACGGTATAAGGCGATCGTTCTTAATTCCATTGCTACGCTTTAGCATATGGATATCGCAAAACTTCTAGATATAAAACTTGCAGTTTATTGCTCGTACAATAGAGGAAAAATAGGAATTCTATTATGTGGCGTTACTTTATATAAGCTATAGAGTAGTAAATAAGAATATTTTAATAAGTTAAATATTGCGACCGTAGCCCAGAGTAATATAAAATCCAGCGCCGGCTCCAATTAAACCCCTATCTTATGACGTCATATAGAGAGAGTAACGCCAAAATCGCGAAAATTAACTCTAGATTTTGGCTCTAGATTTTAACACTTACCTAGAGTTTATTAAAATTAACCTAATTACCACTAATTTTAATACTCTTAAACTTCTCTTAATATTATGGCGATATTCTAATATACCTAATAATATTATAAAGTCGTCCGAGGGTGCCCTGCCTTCGCCAAATTCTCACAATTAACTTAAAGTCTTGCTTCTTATAGGCCGACTCTAGCTCCTCCAAAGTAGTATCTGCCTTTTTACCTAAGAGGAAAGCCTAGGCGTAGAGGTTAACTATATAGCTAAGACACCGTAATTAACGTCTCTTCCACTGTTTTGCTAATATCTTTAGATAGAGTCTTAAGAATTAGATTAATGGCCGTGTTATTACTTAACGCGTTATTAAGCATAAAAAACCCAATTCTACCCCCAATCTTATACTCGCTAATTATATTAAGGATAATTTAGGCTTAATTAGCGCTAGAGTGCTTACCTTTAAGCCGTTGTATTGCAAGAAGCTTTATCTACTAGGCACCGTTCTTATTAATATAATAGGCAACAATCGCAATAATGGCGTAGTAATTAGGAGACGTCTAGAGGTTAAAGGATAGGTGTATATTTAATTAAGCTTCTTATAAGTTATTCCGTAGTTGCCGCTTCTGCTTTCTAAACTTATTAATAACCTAACCGCGTATTATAGTATAAGACGGAATTAACTTTGCGAGGCCTTTATAAGCATACTATATCAGCTCTAAGAAGAAGGCGTTCTTAATCTAGTAATATATAATATAGCAATACACGAGCTAGCGAATTAGTAAGATCTTAAAGCGCTTAAACCAGATATTTTAGATATAATCTTAATGGCCAATATACTGCTTAATTGAGCCTTTTAACTTAATTAGATCGCCCTTAGTATTTACTTAATAGGTTCTTTTCCAATGCACAAGTATAGTAGAGTTACCGTTAAGCTCTAATTACTAATTAAAGAGCAGCTAATATAGGTAGGAGAGTTTCTTACTAAGCGGCCGATATATTGTATCCTTCTTCTTATCTAAGCACTGATAATAGTAATAGTATCTAGTTCCTATTACCTTGTGCACAATTGCAAAGCCTTTTCCGTCACCCTATATATGCAAAGACTTCTTTTTACCACGCCTTTGGCCTGTAAGGTTAGCGACTTTATAATACCATTGGCTATAAAGCTTAATTCGAATCGGCTTATTAGATTGGTGCGGTGGGAGAGGCTCTTGCTTGGGTTTAGATTTAGGTTTATAATAGGTAAGAGGCTCCGCCTCTACCTCTATTGCATTCGCAGTTATCTTTAGGCGCTTCCTTTTTCTACTACCAGAGGCCTTACTATATCGCTTATAAGGAATAGCAGGAGCCTTACCTACAGCATAGCTGCTTAATGCATAGCTACTTCCCCCCGCGCGCGTTGATCGGCCGGTGATAGTAATAAAGTTCTCCATATAATTAGAGGATTAAGATAGTTAAGGAATAAGGGTAGAGATAAGGGTAATAATTAAAGGCGAGGCATGGGTATAAATAGGGATTTATAACCTTATCTAGATTAACTTCTTCGGATTAAGCTGGCTATCTATAAAACCTCAAACGGATTAAATCGGAAGTTATTTGATTTTGATCATTATTGCGAAACGATTTTAGGCCAATACACGAGCCATAACTCCCTCGGGGTGGCGACTCCTCTCACCTAAAACCTCACCACCAAGGCCTTATTAGTTATACTGGATATTGGTTATCTTTAAAGCTTCAAAACCAATCCAGATTGAGCCAATCAAATTGGATAAACCGGATCTAGTTTGGATTTTGGTTTATCCACACCAAACCAAAGTGTATCCAATCCAGTTGCATCACTGGCTTCTTTCTCAACTCGAGTTGCTCCGCGTGAGTGATTTTTCGTTTCTATGTTCCTGGATGGGGGAAAGCATATGTAAAGTACTCACCCGCGTCCGTATCCCTTCGGCTGGTAGCGTCCTACGAGAGTTGGACCGTGCGCGAACACCAGAATCAAAAATACGCGTATGGTCACGGAGCCTTGATCCCATTAACTCTATTGGCTAGCTCTTATCGATAACCGTAGGACTAAATCTACCAGCCGAAGGGATACCTTACCAGCAAGAATAGCACAGCCCATCCCGGAGTATGCTCCGGGATGGCCGCAAATCAGAGGTGTTCATAAAACCTTGGTGTGCTGCAGGCCAACTGTTTTGGAAGATGGCTTTCGGCACTTTATATCTGGTGGAAGAATTGGTAGCCACTCTGTAGGTTAACAGATTTGGCCCTACCCCGCCAACATATCTCGCATAAATTATGCATACCCAGTGGTCCTAATACAAGGTTCATCATATTATCCCTTCGGCTAGTGGATTTAGCCCTAGTTATCGATAAGAGCCAGCCAATAGAATCAATAGAATCAAGGCTCCGTGACCAGACGCGTACTTTGGATTCTACACGGTAGGACGTCACCAGCCGAAGGGATACCTCTGGAATTTCTCAGCTCGCAATATCATGGTTAGTCCCAGAAAACACTAGACGGATCCCTTTCAGAAACTCCATAAACTATCTACATCCTTTGTTCTAGAACACTTTCCGAATCTTTAACCTGATCCATTGAAGAACATGTCCACTCAATTTAATAGATCACGTGGCAACTGCTATTTCATTGAGTATACTTCTATGAACTGCAATAGACTCCTAGGAATAAACGAAATATAAAAGCAATGGGGATGAATTCATATTTTCCTCTTACTTACTGGCTCGTGCTCGCCACGGTTGGCGTAAACTGTCTTTTAAAGGGTTGTCGCTACGGAATGCAACCCAAAGGCTATCCACCAAGTGCGCCTAATCTCTATCTGGCAAACTCCACTCCTACTAGGTCATACCAAATATAAATAACGCAATAACTTTTCAAAGGTCCTCCTACACTCCCTATTACTGGGAATCTCCATCAGATGCCTATGGAAAATGTTCACATCAAGTTTCAGCAATGGGCAAAACAATGCAAGCACCCACTCTCTGAGTCACTCGTATCAATCTTTAACAAATAACCAGATGGACCAGTCGTTAGCCTAAAACTTAGAAGTCAAACCCTGATCCTGTTAAATACAGATTATATAGTTAAAGACCTTTTAGACAAACGGAGCCAGAATATCTGTAAGCTTTTGCAGTGTGTGGGAATTGAACGAGCGACTTTAGTTGTAAATCTATGGAAATCAAGTGGTATAAATACATAAAAGTAGACCCCTAACTCCGGAGCCTATGAGTCATTTCAACCATATCCGAGACATACGAGGGTAGTGCTGACGCAGGTGAAACAGGGTAATATGCAAGGTCCGGTAGTCGGTTACAATATCTCTACAAGAACAGACATATTTCTGAGAGAGTTTAGGGTCACAACCAGATACTGATGCGGGGGTAAGCCTCCTCTCCTAATGGGAAGAGGTAAATTATACTAAAGAGCTGGCCCAAATATAGCAACGATGAGACGTGGAGGCGCCAGATAAAGATGTACCACGTTCGACATATTGTACGTATTATACGTATTATATATAGGCGTACCTCGCATATCTCTTGTATAATATGTACAACGTTATATAACCTATCCTTTATTATATAGGTTTACTAGTCTTATCTCGGCTAGTAAGTCTAATATAACGCTTATATTTTCTAGACCATTAAGTACTTATAATATTTAAGATATAAGGTCTATAATACTATCCCCCTCCTCTTTATTTTTGTCCTTAAAGATACTCTATATCTCTAAGTTACTAATTAGAGGTACAATATCTCCTAATTTAACTTAGTTATCCTTCTAAGTATCCTTCCTCTATATAAGCGTAACGTTATATACGCACTATTACTATAAGATTATTACTTAGCAAGATTATATCTCTATATTCCCGTTATACTAAAGAGGGGTTAGTTTATATTACGATTGTGGCTCCCTCTAGTTACTAACTTTCCTCTTATCTAGAGTATATAAAAGCGAATATTTAGTGTCTTGTAATATTCGTTATATCTCTAATACTAAGTATACGCGTTATATTACTTGCTAAAGTCTTTACATCCCCTATCTAATTTATTTTAGGGTCTTAGGTTTAATATACTGTTAAAAGACTTAATAGTAAGCTCTTAGTTTCTTTAGTAGAAATTTGTCGTTCCTTTAAAGAATATAAGCGTGCCTTTAAGGCTTAGCGGCGGGTATTAGAGGCTTAATAAACCGCTCTTACTCGTTTTCATTGTTTAGAGAAGGTCTATAAAAGGGGTTATTTAAAGGGGTAGAAATTTGTTTAATAAGGCCTATAGAAACCAAGTAATAAAGGAAAGGGTTTTATTAAAGTAGAGAAGGAAATAGTTCTCTATAGCTTAGTAGATAATACTCCTATATCCCTTTTAGGTAGTTTATTCTTTAGTACTTTTTCTTTTTTAATACTTCCTAACTTTATTTCTAATAATACTCCTATATCCTTCCCTTAGTATTCCTGAAGTTTTCTATAGATTTCTATATGGTCTTTTTATTATCTATATCCTTATAATTTATAACCTTTTTAACTTTCCATTCGTCCTCTTTTTAGCCTCTATATATATCTGCCTTATTTATAAGTAGTTTTAATATTTAATAATACTATATAAGGTAAATCTTTATTATAATAGTAGGTCTAGTTTATATATAAGTAGTAAAGTTTTCTATAAGATCTTAAATAGTCTTAGTCTAATATAGTTTAGCTTCTTGCTTAGTTATTAGCTTCTAAATTTTTAATATAGT
Organism: Cenococcum geophilum 1.58; assembly: GCF_001692895.1. Classification (NCBI taxonomy): domain Eukaryota; kingdom Fungi; phylum Ascomycota; class Dothideomycetes; order Gloniales; family Gloniaceae; genus Cenococcum; species Cenococcum geophilum. The sequence continues at coordinate 619,017 of NW_027137637.1, forward strand.
AGCTATACTTTATCTCTCTCTTTAAGATCTAGTCCTTTAAATATCTTTTAGTTATACTACTTTTTTATTATTTCTTATGGAGGTCTTTATAAAGAATTATTAGTATTTCTATCCTTTCTTTAACTATTTTACTACCTTTTTTTAATAGTTTACTATGGCATTAATAATGTCTTTAGTTTATAACTATAGTTCGCCTTAAATAGTAATATTGTTACGGACCTTATAATAGCAATATTATGACAACTAAGAGGAGACGTAGATAAGTTAGTTATTACGGCACAAGAAACTATAGAAGGGAATAAATTATGTAATAGGGATAGGCCTAATAGATAGTTAATATAGTATACTAGTTATAACTCCTTATGACCGCTATACTTCGCGTGGACTAGTATATAGGTAATACTATCTAGCTTTCTATATTAGTAGATCCTTAGGATATATATATAGTAAATATCGGCTTGCGAATAAGGTATATAACTGGTTGAATGTCTTAATAAGCCCCATCCGAGTTATGCTAGTTGGTAAAAGAATCGGAGAGGTAGAATGGGAGGGAGAGGAGGACATAGTAATACTAGTCTAGTTACTACTTTGTGGAGAGAATAAATAAATAATCTATGCCCTACTACTATATAAAGAACTTATATTATAGTACTATTATAAAATAATATACTACTAATACTTAATTTTTATAGCTTAGTTAAAGTATTATATATAAATATATAGGATAGACTATAAAAGACTTTTACTATTATATCCCATGCGCTAGTGACGTCCCTTTTTAGCATGTAATCCATGCGTGAACATCAAAATACTAATAATCATCTTTACTAACACCTCGATCGAATTAAGTCTCTATAGTATCAGTATATCAGTATATATTAAATTTGGGCTTTATTGCAGCTCTATTAATCTTTAATTAATCAATTAAATCTACGGCTTTAATTTAACGATGAGGATATAAAATCTAAGCGATCTAATTAGTCCATTAAAAAGGGACGGTCTTACCAGCATATAGGAAAGTCTTATTCTAGTAGGTATATATTAAATAGTCTAATATTTATAGAAGATAGGAATAAAAACATTAAGTTGTTTTACTATAAGGCTCTTTAGTTACTATAGAGAGATCTTATCTAATTTATAAAACCCCTTCCGTAGTGACTAAGAAGCCTTAATATATAGTCTACCCTCTCTATAGTAACTAAGGCGCCTTAGTTATTTATACTAATATACCTATAGTAACTAAGTTATCTTTATATTAAATATTAGCTAAAAAGGCTCAGTATATAAGATATATAATTATAATAATTATAATATAGCTTATTTTAATATAGCACCTATATTACTTTCACTATAGCTTTAGCTTTATATCTTATACTTCAATGATAATATTATATATCCTTTTTAGCGAATGCCCCAAAATTTTACATTCGGTACGCGTATCTAATCTCGCTTGGTTGCCACCAATTGTACATAGCGATTGTAGCGAACGGCAGTGGCTATACGCAAGGACTATTTTGGTTACTCTGGAGATTTATTCTGGTTGGCCAGGAGAATTAAATCGAAGTAACTTTCCTCGATGTACGCTTCCTTGATATACGCCTCCTCTTTCTCTCTTTTGCTTATGCCTCTGCCAAAACACGAATATAACGCTGTCTCTGCAATTGCCGATGAAAATTAGTAATATCGTACGGGTAGAAACCTCACGATATTTAATAAAGATTACGCCGATCGCGAAGGTTCTTGTAGCTATGTAAGCATACGGCTTCGCTACAATTGCTATGTATAGTTGGTGGCAACCAAGCGAGATTGAATGCACGTACCGAATTTGAAATTTTGGAGCGCCTCGCTATGTACTGTGGTGTTAAGGGCCAAGCCGCTAAATACGCTAAAGCGCTATGTTATTTATTAACAGTGTTTAAATTACCTAATCTACATCTATTTTATATGGTCTCTTTCTGCAGTAATTATATTTAGACAGTGTTAATGTATTAAATTAATTAACTCGTTAAGCTGTTTATAGCATACGCCACGAAAGGTAAGACTAGCGGCTTGGCCCAAAACTTACCCTTGACACCACAGTAAAGGGGGTGGAAACTGGTCGTGCGCATCACTGTATATGAACAATCAAGTTTTATTACAATAGAAAGATAAAGGTAGCCCACACTTAATTATCTTCGAACTCTAAAGTGATTAAAATAGTAAGGATAGCATTATCCTGTTCGCTCTCAACATGCTGTGCCACCCTTGTCAATCTATCTTCAGCTCTGAGCGAAGTCAAATGGGAAAGCTCCTTCAGGGGAGCTTCCATGCTGTTTCCTTCTACGGTATACAGAAATCTGGGAGTGTAGGCTGCGCCCTCTGCGCCCAGCTATTTCGCAAGTTGAAGGACGAATTCCCTCAGCAAGACCTGGACCAATCCTTTCGGTTATCTAAATACCGCCTTTATTATAAACTCGTCGAGCATTTGGACGATCCGGATCGCCTAACGCTTTCCTTCCAACTCGCAGCAGGTTCCAACTGCGTGGATGCAGCATCGGAAAGTTCCGATAGAGATATTGCAGAGACTACCTCTTTGCATCAGTTTCATGTAGCTTCTTATAAAAGTGAAACTCACCACTTTCTTAACACTCTTGAATCGAAAACTAACCATTCGCAGGTCTCGCCAATTGCCTCACAATCGATGGCGTCCATCACAAGATCTCTGGGAGCAGCGGCGACAATGATACCTGGAAACTCGTGATTAGGTGGATGGCTCAATGCGTCAATGAGCATCCTGAGTGCTCTCCGAACGATCGCCCCCAGAAATGGTATCCGACACGTTTGCTCGATGTTGGAATCCAGTCATCGCATGCTTCGATTGACGCGCTCATCAGACTTCATGTCCCTCAGCAGCAGGGAACATCCGGTCATTATGCCACGGTATCTCACCGTTGGGGAAGCAAGGTTCCGCTGAGACTAACTAGCAAGTCTGCGTCGTACTTAAAAGCCGGTGTGCGTGTGGGAGACTTGCCTAAGACCTTCGCTGATGCGGTCAAAGTTGCCTGGAAGTTTGAGATTCGATATATCTGGATCGATTCCCTGTGCATCTTCCAGGATTCTGAAGAAGAGTGGCGGTCCGAATCAGCCAAGATGGGCCTCGTTTATAAAAATTCCTGGCTGAACATTGCAGCCATTGATTCACAGGACTGCGATAGCGGATGTTTCTTCGAACGCGACAAAGCTTTGGTGGAACCAGTCAAGATCAAATTGGGTCAGAGTGAACAAGAATACTTCTGTATCGACAATGACCTATGGCTTGGTGGCATAGATCGATCGCCTCTGGCAAAACGGGCATGGTTCGTGCAGGAAAGGCTTTTGTCGCCACGGCAAATTCATTTCGGTTCACTGCAGCTCTATTGGGAGTGTCGTCAACATGCCGCATGCGAAACTTTGCCCGGCGGCATCATGCCATTCATGTTCGCAAAGCCAGGAACAGCTGCCTCTCAACAGATGAAGCGCTTCGCTGCTACCCTTACACGCCTGAGCCGTGGCATCCGAGCTCCGGACTTCATGAAGTCCCCAGATTTATTGTCAACCGATATTAGTAGCGATCACAACTCTCTAGAAGCTACCGCGCTTGAAATTTACACAGGCTGGCGACACACCGCCGCTAATTACTCTAAATGCGCCCTGACGTTCCCCAGGGATAAGCTGATTGCGATTTCGGGTGTCGCGAAGGAGATGTCAAAAGTTATTAACGATCAGTACCTCGCCGGCCTCTGGAGAAGCCAACTGCCCACTATGCTCCTCTGGTCGGCGGAGCCGAACGGGCCCTCGTCAAATTTCCGGCGTCAAAAGCTTCCAACTAACCAGGATGACTCATGGATTCGACCACGTCCTTTGCGCGCGCCGACGTGGAGCTGGGCGTCTACAGACACGGCTATTGCGTTCTTGGCCCCGGTAGCGCGGATGGAGAAAGACAAAGTTGCCGTTGATATCCTCGAAGCACACATTGAACCATTAGCCGGTGACGTCCACGGAGAGATCTTAAATGGCTACATACGAGTGAGCTGTATGCTCTATCCAGCGACCCTGCAATACAGCAAGGGGATGACTCCGCCAACTCCCGAAGTGAGAATTGGCAATTCAATTTTCCAGCACGGAGTCTTCTTAGACGAATCGCCGGATGGTGTTGGCATGGGCAAAAACCTCCATTGTATGCCAATCTTTTTCAGGGAGTGGAATGAAACGCAGAAATCTCCCACACAGGTACGGACACTTCTCTTACAGCCAAGCGGGGAAAGCAAAGGGCATTTTGAACGCTTCGGACTATTTTTTAGCTGGGGAAATCGAGACCTTAAGATCTTTCAAACTCCTTGGAGGGATGACACCAATCTAGAATACGAAGAAGCTCTCGGTGGTGGGCGGTATATAATTACGATAACATAGATACATCTTCATATACTCAACCCACATGTATTAAAGATGTTGAAGGGAAACCACTTAGTAGCCATGACCTTCGTATTCGACGGACAATTCGCCACTATATCGTTCGGGGCTATAGGTGTGATTCGCAATGTGGACAGCTTGCAAAGCCCACAACATATGGATACCTATCCGACTCAAGGGTCTAGAGCCCTGGGAGAGCTGTGCCATAATCTATGTATACGAACCCCAGGTTAACTTTTTGAGGGCTTATCCGGTCCCCACGTAGATCTAGATGCAGTGATGGCAATAATCAGTTAGTAAGTTACGATTATGTTGTATTATATAGGAACATAACCAACCTAATCATAATCGCACCTGCTGGTTATGTTACGTAGATATAACTATATAATCAACTGAGGAAATAGCGGAAATAAAAAGAGGGAAAGGTAGAGCTTTAGGGGAGAGCTCCGGGTAAGCTTTGGGGCAAGTGTGTTATCTACACGTGGAGGCCATGCCTAAAAGACGTAATCAATATAACTCTATAACCAAATCAGAATTACTTTCTTTGATTATATGATAATCGGAACCATCGGGCTGATTATGGTTATATAGTTATTGCCATCACTATCTAGATGTAGTCCCCTATAAGTTGAAGCTATTTTAAAATAAGACGAACGTGCATGCCAAAATTGATACATGTATGACGACTATGGCCATCTATTTGAGCCTGTGGCGTATATACGACTACGTAGGGGCTTCACGGAACTGGGCCTTATCCTTTCTTTAAATAAGTGAATTTCCAAAGTTTTATTCGTAATATCTATTATGCACATTACCCTAAAATCGCTACGATGCACGAGATCTTTGAACAACAGCTTTATTATTCCTCTATGGAAAACTAATTATGAATATATGCCGGGATATATTAGCGTCCCGCATAGTCCAAGACTTCTTAAGCAGAGTCCGGAGGTATTTCGAGGCCACATTTCTCTTAAATTAAGTGTCCAACGGGTGCGAGGTATGGTTAAAACGGCCTTGATTATCATCGTTCTAAAGCCCCGGCCATCTGCCTAAGATCGAAGGAGCAGCTTATATATTATCGGTGAGAATAATATACGACCTGCTTATAGGCAGATGGTTATAAGTAGGGAGAGAGCACAATATCACTTTTATCATATTACTAGGATTGAAGATTCGACAATAGTTTAGTGAAGTAACTCACAATAGGAGTTAATAGATCTCGTCGCAAATTAATACAAGAATTATATTACTTGCTATCTCTGCATTATTGCAGATAATATCGACTTTATCGCTAGCTAGGGCGTAGGGTTTAGGGAATTGCTTAATATAATTGCTGGTAATTTCTATAGCCTCTATAAATAACAATATAGTTATTCTTTATAACTTTTTTAAACTAAAGTGGAGTAGATTTAAGCTTAAATCTACTCTATCTAGCTAGTAAATTAGTTAACTTTAAGAGCTCCTTAGAGCTTTAGTATATTTATATACTAAAAATAGAAAGGCTTAGCATTAGTATAGTATTATAAAAGGAGGAGTAGATATAGAATAACTAGTTAAGAACTACCTATATTACTCCTTACTAATAACCCTAGTCTTATAGTTAATCTTAATAGCTATATATTGCTTATCTAGCTTCCCTTATAACAAAGCCTTATAGAAAATATTATAGTAAACTTACTAATGGGCTAGGTATATAGGTATAGAATAGTTAATAATATAAATATAACTAGTGAAGTAGGTTACCTAATAGATTAACTTTAATTATATTCTAAGATTTACTATAAAGAAGAGAACTATCTACGGTAGGGACTATAGTACTTTAAGTATTTAATACTACGCCTAAGAAATGTACTAAGTACGTTAATGTGTTAGTATATTAATACATTTTATATTTCTACGTTTTTATATTTTAAACTTATAATATAACTAGCTATATAACTTGGCTACCCCTTATTTTATAGCTTAATTAGTTTTAGCGCCTTTTATACTATCTTAACTAACCTATATATATCTCTTCTTAGTAGTTCTACTACTGTTAATATAAGGTCCGTAACACTATTCCCCTCCTTTTTATTTTTATTTTTAAAGATACTACCTATCTCTAAGTTGTCTATTAAAGGTATAGTATTCCCATCTCTAATTTAATAACTTTTATTATTTCTAATACCTCCTATTAGATTCTTTATATCTAATTATTATAACTAGCTAGTAACTATTATTTATTTACTTAGTAAAGTTATACTATCCTATTTTTATTATATAGAGAAGAACTTAGTATATATTACAATTACGGCTCCGTCTAGTTACTAACCTTCTTTATATGCTAAGTATACGCGAGCGAATATACGGTTATCCTATAATATTTAGTCTATCTTTAACGCTAAATATACGCGTTTTATTATTCCTTATAACCTCCTAGTTTCTTATATTTAATCTAAAGCGTCCCACCTTAGGGATAAACTAGCCTTAGTCCTTACTAAGGTATAAAAGCTTTAAAATAATAGGGAGTGAATTTGTACTAAAAAGCGGAAGGTATTTAAGGCTTAATAAACTTCTTATACTTAACTAGTCCGTTTTAAAAAGGGTTATAAGAAGGTACGTTTTAAGGAGTAGCGTCTTGCTAAATAAGGTCTCCGTAAACTTAAGTCTAAGGAGGCTAAAACGGATTCTAATTAAGCTGAGGTGAAAACAACTTATACGCTAGTAGTAGATCCTATAGATAATCCGGCTCGTCTATTACCTTTAACTAATCCTTTTATCTTTAGCTTCTTCTTAATATTACCTAACCCATTCTCCTCTAATACTCTTATACCTTTTCTATAGCGTTTTTTAGGTTTTATAGTAGTTTCTAGGTAGTTTTATTATAGCCTATCTACTTAACTTTATACTATATTTTATTGTCAATATCCTTATAACTAATAATCTTTAAAATATACTATTTTTTTTGTCCTTTATATATATCTACTTTATAAACTAGTAGCTTAATATCCCTATATACTAGTTCTAGTATCGCGATATACTATATAGAATAGATCTTTATTTTTGCTAGTAAGTTAAGTCTGTATATAACCTTTAAATTCTTTTCTATAATTTTAAATGGTCTTAGTCTAACGTAGTCTAATTTATTACTTAGTTATTAACTCTTAAAATTTTTATATAGTAGCTATACTTTATCCCCCTCTTTTAGATCTGGTCCCTTAAATCTTTTAATATTATAGTACCTTTTTATTCATTCTTATACTATCTTTACTAATTTTATAAGGTCTATATAAAGATTTATTAACGTTTCTATTCTTTACCTAGCTATACTACTTGTTTTCTTCGCTTATTATAGTAATAATAGTATCCTAGGCTTATACCTATAATTTACCTAAAATAGTAATATCTTTATGCCTTCTTATGGTGTTATATTATATATAAACTATATAACTAGTAATAAAAATACCTAATTATTCTGTATATAATTAATATAATACCTTAAATACTATTCTAGTATTTAATTTAGCCTCTCCGTTTATCCGTCCGTCTATAAATAGTATACTATTAATATTACTGCGCAAACCCCTTATTCCGCTAAGAATACTTTTAAAATACTACTATAAATTATAGATCTCTATCTAATATAATCTTATTTAGTGCTCCGTGTCTTATAAATACTTTTTTAATATAGATTCTAGCAATATCTTCTACTAAACACCTAGAAGGAGTCAGGCGGTCTAAGCATAGAAAATATCACCTCACTTTGCTGTTTATACAGCACCGCAGGCAGTTCCAGGAGAAGGCCGCTCTGCCGCCTACTGCGCATTAGTACGAGATTTCGCTCCAACCCCGCATCGCATAGCGCGTCGATTCAGCCTCACCGCGCGCACCTCATCCCATCCGGGTTCGACTTGGACTCCTGAGCTGAATCTGGCGATGCAATCCCTACACAGTAGAGGCGTGAGCTGCTGGTGATTGGTGCTCTGGAACAGCTACCGTGGCCTTGGCGAGCCCAGAAAGCGCCACCGCGTGCCAGCTGAAATCATGCGTCCTAATGAAGCCGCTTGAGTATTGAGGCTCAAACATGGGGCGTATTGATAAAGCTCCAGCGCTCCGTCGTTTATCGTGTTGAAGAAATCTCTGAAGCATGATCTCCGCTCTTGCTTTGCTGATCTTCGGCGTATCTGCTGCACCCACTCCGGACTCGAAACTCCTCCAGAACATCACCATTGCCGTCCCGGAAGGCTCGACGAATCACGGAAATAAAGAGATCCTCTGCACACCGGCTCAGTGGGAAGACATCCTCGTCTTCTTCCTAGTGAACTATGTCGCGCATGCGCTTACCGTCGTGGTTTTGCCAGGAGAAGGACCCGTATCGCACTTGACAAATGCGCTCACATCGCTGCTGTTCCCCGCCTTTGGAGCATATCGCGGCCTCCGAGCCATCTTTGTTGGATATGAGACGATCAAGAAGAAATTTGGAGACCAATCATCCGAGGAAGAGCAGGATCTGAGGAAAGCGCGACGCGCGGGTGCGCTGTGCATGATTGTGAGGTCCAGCGACTGGGTGCCGAGGGATGGCGATGAGATACACGAGAATGTGCTGCGGGTGCAGCCTCACGAGCCCTCAGCCTCAGCCTCGTCCGCTGCATCGGGCAAGCACAAAAAGGATGGCGTGTATGTGACGGAACATGAAGTCGGCTCGTCGACGGTGGATGATGATCAGGGTTTGCTGGCAGGAACATCCCACATAGAGATTAGCTCTATAGCAGTCTCGGATTCGACACCGGAAATCAACCTGCACACGTATCCAGTCCCGTGGACATACAGCAGACAGGAATGCCCAGACACCATCGGCTCGCGAACCGTTCGTTGTGCGCCATCAGACTTGGAGCCAGGGTATTCTATCATCATGCTACCGCCATGTACACCCGTCAGGGAACTTCCGCAAGACGACGCTACCGACCGCATTGCCTCGGCTTATGATTCTATCAAAGTTCTGGTTGCGCTTGGACAGGCGATTCTTGCGATAAGAACACTCTACCAGACCCGTGGGAACCAAATCGACAGATACGGATATGCTTCTTTTGGGCTCACGGTTGCACCATATGCCATCATGAGCATAATTAACCTTTTGGGTGCGCTCAGCCGGCCAGACTATGATGCTGTTTACCTTGTCGGTTCACCCACCATGATTGAAGAGCGCAGGAGAAAAGGACTAGACGGCTACTACGACGGCATTGTTGGCGAAGTATATCAGCCAGACACCACCATTCACCTCTCGAAGTACTCGACTGCAGACGGAATGTCATTTGTTGAAAGCCCTGTCAAGTTTGAATCCACTGTCGACGGATTGTATGCGAGGTACAAGTCCTCAACTTTAGCAGAAGAGACTTTAGTCAAGGTCAACACCTCTCAGCCACCATCATTTCCGCTGCAAAAGCAGTCGTTGTTCATTCCGAGTATGGCGCCCATCGCCTACAACCGCAGAGATCCAACACGGCTAGACGCTCAATTGCTATCCAACAACCCGTACGCCCTTGACAAGCCGCGATGGCCGCAACGCATTCTTCCCCGCAGCACTCGCTATCTTGAGCGCAGTCGCAGTCTGTCATTTCTCATCTCGCTGACACCCCTCATACCAATCGGTGTCTTGTCGCATTTTCGCGCTGGCGAAAGCACACGCTTACAGCGCGCCATCACCATGCTCTGGCTGGCCTGGGGAAGCTTCATCGGCTATCTGGTAGCTGAATTTGGCAAGAAGGATACTGTTGGTGTGAAGGTCAAGGGCAGGTGGAAGGCGTCGAGTATAGCGGGGAGGGCGGTTTGGATGCTTCTTGCCGGCTCGCCGGCTGTAGCTGGGATGGTGGTTGTGGGGTCTATGTTGAAGGAGTATGGGACGTGTATTAAGTTACCAGGTATGTAAATAATAGTGTTCGTGCTCTTGGAGTTATCAGTACCTATGTGCTTTCCAAGACAGCTTGAATTGCAACAAGCAAGGACAACCCCGACGTTGCATATAGTCCGTGGCAGTGAACCCTCCTTGTATGTCGTTTTTTGCTACTGTCTAAATAACGCCAAACACCATGCGCATTGGCACCCTATCTATTCTCATATCCGTTAATAGCAAGAATAATTAGCCTAGCCTCCTTACGATAATCTAGTTAAACTAATGCAGGTATAATAATGATTATATACTTTAGAGTCTTTATAGCTATAATCTATTCTATACCCTATATAAATGGAACGTTTACTTATAGTAGTTGGAAGATTAGCTCTACCCTTATTATAAAGTCTTTTACCTATATTTGGTAATATATAATAACTCCTAGGAATAATTAAGTATATATAATATCTTTATAACTTTTAACTCTTCTAAATATTATCCCTTTCTATTATAGCGGTAACTAACTACTATAATCTTACCTTTATAAAAATAAGACTTTACGCCTAAGATTATATACTTAGCTTATTCTAAATATATAAGTACTCCGTTTAGCTGTATAATATATTTTAGAATATATCTACGCACGCCTAAAAGACTCTCTTCTCTATTATATACTATCTATAAGCCTTTTACTATAATATTATCTAAAAATAATAAGATATAGTATATAATATATTATTCTAAGATTTTAGCAATTATCCTTATAAACTAGGCTACTAAATTCGTACCTTTTAGAGGTACTATTATTTATTATAAAAGTATTAGAGGCATTATAAAGGCTATTAGGTTCCTACTTTTTATATTAAGCTCTAATTAGTTATAGCTAAAGAAGAAGTCCACTAGAGATATAACCTTATACCCTATAAACTCAAAAAACTTATTAGTATATAGTAGTAGATTTAAGTCTCTAATACTTACTTAGTTAATATTTACTACCGCATTAATTAGTTAGTACTTCTTATATTTCTTCTTACTTATAAAAAATAATAAATTCCTATATAGACTTTCGTGATATTCTAGAGTCCCTTAAGCTAGTTATTCTTATAATATATTTATTACTTCTCCTTATTATTATCTAAATTGTTATAGTTATCTAACCCTTCTTTCTAGCACTTAATCCAGCTATCTAATTTACGTAGTAGTTTAGGGAGATTAGGGTAGGCTAGGTGGAAGTCCCGCAGCTTATAGGGGGAGTACTTAAAGTTAGATGCGGGATACTATTCTAGGTCTTTATTATGGCCTACCTAGCTTATACGGTATTTTAAGACCTTACGGTTCTTTTTAACCGCTAGGATTTCTTTAACCTTTTATTCTTTATCCTCTGCAATCTAAATTAGTGGTAGGGGGTTGTTATATTACCTAGGTAATAAATTATCTATAGCTTTTTATAGCCGGTCTAGGGAAAAGATGGGGTGGATCTTTATTAATTCTGGTAGCTTAACCTTAAAAGAGTATCCTACTTTTTAAAGAATCTTATATAGGCCAGCTATTTAATAGTTTAGCTTATAGTTTGGCCTCTAGGTTTTCTAGTTCTTTATTAACACCTATACCTTATCTCCTACTTAGAAGTCTGCCTCGCAATAATATTAATTTATATTAAACTCCTTCTTTTACGCCTTTTTTATAATTTTTTAGGCGGTCTCCTAGGCTTTATATATTCTCTTAGTAAATGCCTAGGCCTCTTTACGGCTAAGGCGTTCGCGAGCTATAGTGGGTTTAGTAGGCCTATCCTAATTAAAGGACGTTTAGGGTGTATACCCGTTAAGCAGCTTAAATAGCAATATCCCTATACTGTTATAGGGGAGTGTAAGCTGCGCGTAGTCTATTATAGGTAGTAATTCCAACCAGTTATCCTAATAGTAGTCTATAAAGGGGCGTAGTCGCTAGTTAAGATACTGGTTTATAATCTCGGTTTAGCCGTCTATCTAAGAGTAGAATGTAGTAAAGAGTTTAATCTTAATCCTAAGGATACGGTAGAGTTTATTCTAGAAATTTAATATAAACTAGGAACTATAGTTAGAAATAATTAATTTAGGAGCACCGTAGAATTAATAGATATTGTTAATATAGAGGCGGGCTATATTCTTTATAGTTATAGTCTTAAAATAAAGAAGGGAGATAGATTACTTATATAGCCGGTTAATTACTATAAAGGCCGCATTATAGCCGTAGGCGTCCTTTAGAAACGACTTAAAGTTTATTATAATATATTGCCAAGGGCGTTCTAGAATAGGCAGTGGTTATAACTACCTAGGGGTTTAATCCCTAGGAGTATCCGCGCGTTTATAGGCGTAGTAGTTTCTAATAAATTATTCTATATTAGATAGAAGTCCTTACTAGTAGTAATAGGGCGCTAGTAGTTAGTGGGTTTTATCTTAACTAAAGTATACCATAAAGACTTAACAGCGGGCTTTGCGGATTAGCTTTATCTATAGGTTATTAATATCTAGGACTATAAGCCGTTCTTAATATAGAAGTAGTCCTTCTTCTATTTTTAAATTAGGGTTACCTTTTATGGCTTAGTTATGGAGGGCTTTTAAAAAGTTAGCTATACGGTTTATAGTTAAGATACGGTTAATTAGCCCTATTAGTTTATCTAAGATTTTTTCTTTTAAGGGTATTAACTTATTCTATTTAGAATTTAGTTCTTTAAAAATCTGCAGGTTAAGCTATTTGGGGTAAAAAAAGGCACACATTTGGTATTAGGTCTTTAGCTTATCTTAAGGTTCTATATCTTATTCCCTTTAGGTTAATATATTAGCTTTAATGTTTTACTTACTAGAATAATATATAATTGTAAAGAAGAATTATTACGAACGCTTTAAGTACGATGTTACAACTACTTGGAGAAGAGTTGGAGGAAGCTAGTTAGTTAATATAAGCACGGTCTAGGATAGAACCCGTGGAACCATATAACGAGGAATGGTAGCTAAGGTCACATGACGTGCTACGTATTAAATAAGAGGGATGAAAGGAACTTACGTACCTTATATATAACACGTATATTACGTATAAGAAGGATTTCTTAGGAGTACGGTTGCGTATTTAAGGACCCTTAGTCCCTACCTAGATAGTTCCTTCCTTATAGTGATTCTTAGAATATAATTAGAGTTAATTTATTAGGCAACTACTCTACTAGTTATTATTACGTTGTTAACTTACTTATAATACCTATATACCTAGCCTATTAACGAGTTCACCGTAGTCTCTACTATAAATCTCCGTTATATAATTACTACTATAGTTATAGTTTTAATAAGTTAAATAATATGCCACTAAAAGCAGCCACTATAACGCCGTTAACGGTAGTAACTACTTTAAGGCCAAGTGGAGATATAAGTATATAAGATACTAACTTATAACTAGTTACGGTTAGGTAGTTATAGGAAATTATTAATAGGTTAAACGAGAACAACTAAATACTTAAAGAAAGACTTAATGGGATTAGAGTAGTAAAGGTTAAGTTACCTTTAATTAAATAATTCTTAGGGGAGAGATTAAAGCTTAAAGGATTTCTAACGCAAATGTATTTTAAAGTTATGTAAGAAGGGGCTAAGTTAGCTATAATAATGGATTAAATAGCCTACGCAGAACTATTCCTAATAGGTTAGGCACTTAAATAGTTTAAACCCTACTTAATAGAAATATAGACTAATGGAATAACTACTACTAATTAAGAGGTATAATTTATGTTTTCTAGCTAAGTAGGATTCGCGGAATAATTAATATAGATATTTAGGGACCCAGAAGTAACAACTATAATAAAAAAAAAGCTTTAAGACCTAATATAGTGAACTTTAGCAATTAAGTACATAATATAGTTTTAAATACTTACTATATAGGTTAAATGGAACGATAAGGCGCTTATAGTATAGTATAAATAGGGACTTAAGGCTAAAGTCTAGGATGTAATTATTCTAATAAAAGATACGGATACCCTAAGGGAATTAATAAATTAAGCGATTAAGATTAATAATAGAATCTTCTAAAGGGAACAGGCTAAGAGAGGCTAGGATAGAGTTCTATAGTTATATAAGATATAGAGCACGTAATAACTAAAGCTAAATTAGAAACTATAGTATGGCGCAAAGCTAATAGACCTAAGTAGTACTAGAGAAACCTATAAGAGATAGGGAAAGTAATTATAGAAACCTAGAAGTTAAGGATTAAGTAATTATAGGATTAAGGAGTATAGGCTAAACTAAGGATCTTAATAGCAGAAGACATTTAAGCGAACTCTATAGTAAAAGTAATGGTTTAAAGACAGAGCTTATATAAATTGTGGAAAACAGGGTTATTTTGCTAAAGACTATAAAAGTAGTTAGAGTTATTACGTAGTAAAGGGAACTAGACTAATAGTATATAATATATATATATAAAGGGATAATAGTATACTACAAGGAATAAAAGAATATTTAATTAAAAGTTTTATGTTTTGTTATAATAACGTATACTAAATTTATAAAGACGCTAAGTATAGTATAAGCTATTGGCTATAAGAGCTAGAGTTAAGAGGACTTAAAGGAACTAAAGAGTTAGATAAAGAATNAGATTAACTNTATAAGCTAGATTAAGATATTATAGNAATATANNGANAANNATTAGNAANAATAANAATAGAGNTAGAGTACTTATTAATTAATANNNNTAAGNANANNAAAGGAACTAACTAGGGGTATTTAAACCTTAATAACGTAATAAAAGTAGAGACTAAGACCGCTATAAAGCAAGGTTTAGTAACGGGTATTATAACACCGTTAGATACGGTATCTATTACTTTATAAGACGGAAGGAGTAATATTTAAAGACGATTAAGTAAGTAGACAACTACTAGTGCTAGCTTACCACTTAATAAAGGTAAAAGGCTAAAGGCTTAAGATTCTTAAGATAAGATAAGAGACGACTAAGATTCTTAAGAAGAGATAAGGCATGCTTAAGGACCTATAATAGACGTAAACTAATAGAGTAGGGTAGTAGCTTAGTTTAAGAATATATAAATAAGCTCGGGATAAGTATTCCTAATAGCATAAAATTCTTAAGATAAGATTCTTAAGATTTAAGACTTTTAAGACGAGATAAGAATACTAGTAAAGCCTAATTAGACTAAGGCTAGAGCGCAGCTTAAGAAAGAGGCAAGCTTAGAATTAAAGAATCTAAGGGGTTAAGAGTTTAGAGTATAAATAAGGACACCTATAAGTAAGAAGCAAGCGGCTTTGCTATAGATTAGAGAATCTATAATATAAATAGTAGTTAAATTAGAAGACAGATATATAGACTTAGAGAACTTACTAGTTAAATAAGATATTTAGACTAAGGATTAAGAGTTTAATACTAAGATTAAGAAGTAAGAAGACTTTAAGGATCCATTTATAAGACGCAAAAAGAAAGAAACTATAGAGGAATTTAGAGTAAGAATTACCTTATAGTAAGAACAGAAACTAGATAAGAAATCTAGTATATTAGGATATATAAGGGACAGAGTACCCGTATAAAGAATTACTAATAGACCTAAGATAGGTATACTAAGAGCTAAGTGGCTTACTAAACTGGAATAAGAAGAGGATTTAGGGATTCTTACTAAGTTCAAAGAACAATATATAAAAGGCTGTTATAACGTAGTAATAAGAAGATACTTCCTTACGGATAGACTATATATACTTTAACAGCTATACTAAAAGTAGTATAGGCAACGACACAATAATAAGTAGGAAGATTTCTATATATAGTTAGACGAAAAAGTTATCTAAGACTACCTAATTACGGAAAAAGCAATAAATTATATTAAGGGAGCCTTAATTATAACGTTAAAGGATCTAAAGGAATAATTAAAGGACTAGAGGAGCGAGAGACGCATCTTAATACCTATAAATAAAGTTATAACATTTAGATTAGTATAATAAAGGTTTAAACTTAAAGATAAAGATAAGTTAAGAGTTAACCTAAAGCACCTAGTATACTATACGCTATTATAGATTATATGCGTAAATAATATATATAAAATGCATAAGAATCTAAAGAAAAAGAACCAGAAATACCCTATAAGGATGTACTAGATAATAGATAAACAATAGTATAAAAATACCAAGTATATATACAGATAGCATCTAGTAAAAGTCTAAGAGGAAGGAAGTTTAACACTTTAACCAGAAAGGTTCCTTACGGAAAAATGCTTAGATAGATAACAATAGTAGGAATATCTAAAGAATACCTATCTATAGTATATTAAAGATAAAAAGCGAACTAGGCATTAGCTAAAGAATAAGTTAAGTATAATAGGATTAAGTAGCCAATAGTTAGGAAAAGTAGAGGCCTATAGAATTAGAGAAAGCTAGTAGTAGAGCCTTAAACCCTTAAAGGAATTTAAGGACAACACCTAAATCTAAAAGTTAAATGGCAAGATTAGTAGTTTAAAGTATTAGTAAATAGTGGAGCAATAAGGAACTATATCTTACTAGTAATAGTTAAAAGGATAGGGCTACTATATAGGCAAAAAGAGCACCCTTATCTATTAGTAATAATTTTAGGAGATCCAATAGCCTATAAAGGAGGTATTATTAATCTTAAAACAGGACTAATTTAGATAACTATTAAAGGGAGATAAGTTAAGATATCTTTTAATATATTATTATTAGGGAATAGTAAGGCAGTATTAGGAATACCTTAATTATAGAAATATAATTTAAAGATTAATTAGGTTATAGGTTAGGTTAATATTAGAAATATATAATAATATAAAATATAATAACAAACCAAGTTAGTATAGTATTAAGTTAGAGCGATATATAAGGAGACTAATTAAGGATTAAGTTATATACTAAAGAGATACCATAAATATAGTAAAAAGTTATGGTTACTAGAAAGTAAGAAGCTATTAGAGTATATAGTATAGGACTATAAGATAGAATTAGAACTAGGAACGAGTTTAAGGTTCTATCTAACCTATAAATTAACAGAAAAAGAGTTACAGGCACTTAAGGAGTTTGTCTAGGAAAATCTTTAAAAAGGATATATTAAACCATTGTAGTTATTAGCAGAATATCCAGTACTATTTATACTAAAGAAGAATAAAAAACTTAGGCTATACATTAACTATAAACAGTTAAATAGTATTACTAGAAAGGATAGGTATCCTTTACCCTTAATTAGTAAAATCTAAAACAGGATTAGTAATACGCAAATCTTTATAAAGATAGATCTAAGATAGGCGTACTATTAAATTAGGATTAAGGAAGGCAATAAATAAAAAGCAGCCTTTAGGTTAAAGGAAGGACTATATAAACCACTAGTTATATAATTCGGGCTTATAAACGCACTAGCAACGTTTTAAAAGCGTATTAACAATATATTAAGAAAACACTTAGATAAATTTATTATAGCATATTTTAATAATATTATTATCTACTTAATAAATAAGAAAGAATATAGAGAATATATTAAATAGGTCTTAAAGAGACTATAGGAAGAGCAGATACTAGTAATAATTAAAAAATACGAGTTCTTTACTAGGAAGACAGATTTTATTAGATTTATTATTAAACTAGGCTAACTTAATATAGATCTAAAGAAGATTAAGGCTATAGTGAATTGGTAAGAACTAAAAAATATAATATAGTTAAGGTTATTTCTAGGGTTCTGCAACTACTATAGAAGGTTTATAGCTTAATAGTTAAAGAATATTAAGCCACTTATAAGATTAACAAAGAAGGAAGAACTATAGGCATAGGGAGAGAAATAAAAGGAACTATTTAAGAAAATTAAATAGTTATTTACGTAANAGCTAGTTTTTAAAATCTATTAACTATAGTTAGAGATAGTAGTTAAAACGGATACATTAGACTATATACTAGGAGCGTACTTCCTATAGAAATATAAAGATAGATAGTACCTAGTGGCATACTATAGTTAAAAGATAACACCACTAGAACTAAACTATAATATCTATAATAAGGAGTTATTAAGTATAATTACAGCACTAAAGAAATAGAGATTATTCTTATAAGGTATAAAAAAACTATTTATAGTTAAAATAGATTATAAGAACCTAATAGGGTTCCTAATAATAAAAGAACTTAATTATAGATAGGTTAGATAGGCGGAGATGCTTACAGAATACTATTTCAAGATTTAGTATACTAAGGGTGTGGGAAATATATAAGCAGATACTTTAAGTAGAAAGACTAAACTATAGAATAACAAAAATCTATTAGGGGCTTTATTGCGAAAAGATATAAATAGATTAATTAGATATAATTATCCGAAAATCACAGCAATATAAGAAAAACAGATCTATAATTTACTAGAGAGTAATTAGATATAAAAGATCTAAGATATATAAATAGAGGATTTAGACTTAGAGTAGTATAAAAATTAAAAAGTAATATATATATTAAGATCTATTACAAAGGAGTTTATTAAGTTATTTTATAAAGGACTAACTTAAGGACATAACGGAGCTATAGGCTTAGTGTTAAGACTTTAAAAGGAGTATATTATTAATAAAATCTAGGGTTTAGTATGGAAAATTACTAAGAAATATCTAAATTACTAAAGAAATAAACTAATAAGGCATAAGCCATATAGAGGGCTATAACCTATTAAAATACTGGAGAGACTATAGGAGGTTATATTATAGGACTTTATTATTAAGTTACTAAAGTTAAAAGATCCTATTACCGGACAAGATTATAACGCGATTTTAGTAATAGTAGACAAGCTTATAAAGTGGGGATACTTTATAGCATATATAGAAGAAATATTAGCGGAAGATATTGCTAGAATCTATATTAAAGAAGTATTTATAAGATATAAAGTACTAAATAAGATTATATTAGATAGAGATCTAAGATTTATAGTAGTATTTTAGGAAGTATTCTTAGTAGAGTAAGGAGTTTAAGCAGTAACTTTTACCGTATATTATTTATAGACAGACAGTTAAATAGAAAGATTAAATTAGATACTAGAGTAGTATCTAAGGTATTATATTAATTACGTATAGAATAATTGGGTATCGCTATTACTAGTTATATAGTTTATATATAATATAACACCACAAAAAGGAATAGGCATGTTACTATTTAAGGCGAATTACGGATATAAGCTAAGGACCTTATTATCGCCATATTAAGTAAAGAAGATAAGTAGTACAGCTAAATAAAGAATAAAGAGTTTAATAAATCTTTATATAGACCTTATAGAAACAGCTAAGGTGGTATAGTAAAGGATAAAAAAGTATTATAATACTAAGAGATCTAAGGGACCAGATCTTAAGGAGGGAGATAAAGTATAGCTACTATACAAAAATTTTAAAAGTTGATAACTAAGTAAGAAGTTAGACTATGTTAGACTAGGACCTTTTAAAATTATATAGAAAATTTTATTAATTATATTTAAGTTAAACCTACTAGCTAGGATAAAGATCTACCCTATATAGTATATTGTAATACTAGAGCTAGTATATAGGAATATTAAGCCACCGGTTTATAAAGTAGATATATATAGAGGATAAGAGGAAGATAAATAGTAAGTTTTAAGGATTATTAGTTATAAGGATATAGATAATAAAATATAGTATAAAGTAAAGTAGATAGGCTATAATAAGACTACCTAGGAGTTACTAGAGAACCTAAAGAACGCTATAGGAAAGGTATAGGAGTATTAGAAGAAAAAAGGTTAGGCAATATTAATAAAGAGAAATTGCTAAAGAATAAGTCACCTAAAGGGGACCTAGGAAGAGCGACTGCTAAACTACTTAGAGTTATTTCCTTCTCTATTAGAAGAGAATCCGTTTTTTTATTACTAAGTTTTTATAGACCTTATTAAATAAGTTTCCACTCCTTTAAATAAACCTTCTTACGTACTTTCTTAAGACGAAGTAGATAAGTAGACGCCGTAATATAAGTATTTAGGGCCTTCTGTTCCGCATTATAAGAACACTTAAGTTTAGCTAGGGCTTACGCTAAGTTACCATTAAGCTTTATAGCAGCGGATTAAATATAAGACTCTATAACAAATTACTTAGGGAACTTAGAGACTATTAAGAGTTATAAGATGTGCATATTTAGTGTTAAAAGTAAAGCAAATATTATAAGATAATTAAACGTTTGCTTTAGTGCACTCTAAATAAAAAGAGGGTTATTAAGATAAAGGACTTGCTAGCGTAATATAAACTAACCCCTCTTTTAAATAATAAGAATATGGAAATAGCATTATTTTACTAAGCGATAATATTATAGCGATAGTGCGAGCATAACGTTGCGCGTATAAAGAAGAAGAGGCTTTAGGTATTATAAGTAACAATATTAATTAAATTAATTAGACAGATATTATACCTCTAGTAAATAACTTAGAGATATTAGGTATCTTTAAGGACGAAGATAAAGAGAAGGGAGATGGTGTTACGAACGCTTTAAGTATAATATTATAACTACTTAAAGAAGAGTTAGAGGAAGCTAGTTAGTTAATATAAGTACGGTCTAGGATAGAACTTATAGAACTATATAATAAGGAATAGTAGCTAAGGTTATATAACGTGCTATATATTAAATAAGAGGGATAAGAGGAACTTACGTACCTTATATATAATACGTATATTACGTATAAGAAGGATTTCTTAGGAGTATAGTTGCGTATTTAAGGACCCTTAGTCCCTACCTAGATAGTTCCTTTCTTATAGTGATTTTTAGAATACAATTAGAGTTAATCTATTAGGCAACCACTCTACTAGTTATTATTACGTTATTAACTTACTTGCAATACCTATATACCTAGCCCATTAACAAGTCTACCGTAGTCTCTACTACAAGGCTCCGTTATAAGAATTAGAAGAGTATTTTGGCCTAGTGGGCTTATTATTTAGTAAGTTACTTTATAGTTATAAAATACTCTAGGGCTTTATAATCCGTATATATTTTAATCTAAGAGTTAGTACCTTTAAGCTCTACGCGCTATTAAAATAACAATTGGATAATAGCTAGCATTTCTTTATTATATACTTTATAGTTCTACTTAGCCGGGTCTATTATTTATAAAAAAAGGCGATAGGGTATTATTTACTGTCTAAATATAGCTATAATAGGATTCCCACTATAACTCCGTTAGAAGCGTCTGTTTTTAGCATTAATTTAAGGTCTAAATTATAGTAATAAAGGATTAGAGTAGAGATAAGCCGATCTTTTAACTCCCTAAAGGCTTTTATATAGTTATTATTAAAGATAAAAGGCGTATCTTTCCGGGTAAGTTGTGTAAGAGGCTTTACTACTATTCTATAGTTATAGATAAATTAATAGTAGAAGTTATAAAAGCTAAGGAAAGACTATATCCCTTTTACGGTATAAGGGGTTTCTAATTAATAATTCATTGCTTAACATCTAATTTAGATCCCTATTGGGCCTACGCGGACTACTCCTTATTTATATATAGGGAGAAAACTCTATTTAAGAAAAATAAGAAAACCCTGTGATCCATCTCCCCGCCTTTTAGGACTTGCCTACTTAACGCCTACAAGTCGCCTATAGTACTTAACTACCTTACTATTTAACCTCTTTAGGAACTACTACTGCCGTAATAAGCCTATAGACGCGCTAGTATTATAAACTATTACTCTACTACTATAGAGTTACTAGGGGGCACCTACTACTCGCCCCCTTACCTTTTATTACTATTTCCCTTATAACCTAAAACTAATTTAGCACATTTTAACTAATAAGCCACTAGGTGACCGCCTTAAGGCCTTTTTATATTAAGAGCAGTATATTATAGTTCTTTATGCCAACTACTAAGAGTATTATTTCTTAATTGGTGCGTAGGGGGTATAGCAGTATTACGTGTTTTGGTATCTATCTTAGCCAGCTATATTCGCATCTTAGGCTACCTTCTAGGACACCCACCCAGTAAAGCCAATCTTTTAGTCCTATTATTCCTATTCTTAAGAGTGTTGCTATTATATTTTCTGCCTTTATTAGGCCTTCTTAGAGCCCTTAGGTATTTACCCCCTATAGTATTAACTATGCTATTGTAAGGGATATTATTGCGGACACCTTGGGTTGCCCTTAGGACAACCCCTAGACGCCCCTTAGATGGTCGCCGGTTACATGCTAAAGGCACATGCCTGTAGTATATAGTCTCCATAATCCCAGAGGCCTTACCTCCTTAAGGATTCGTCTCTCTCACTAATCTATCTTATTCCAATCGTGTCCTTATAGCCCCCTGTCTATAAGATCCCCTTATATTTAAATCCTTCCTACTCTTTTTTAGAAGGGTAGTCGGCTTTAAGGACCAGATTGTTTGTTTACATTATTTGTTTATAACTACTATCCTCCCTTAAAATCTCGCGATAACCTAAATGGAAACTCTACGGATACCTTATGGAAAGCTGTCGCGCAAAGGTAGGAAGGTCCCTCTAATAGCGAGAGATTGCGATAATATAACCCTCTGGGCAAGACGGCCGAATAAGCCCTAATACCTAGATGCTCTAGGAGCTTGAAGACTCTTACACACCTATAGTTACTGGCAACGCTGAGGAAAATATAGATACCCTCTATAATGGTTATAATACTACTAGAAAGCAGCCGGAACCCCTCTGGTCCTACCTAGGCTAATTAAAAGATTAAGCGCTAGAGGCGACTCTAAGATCTTCCCTTAAGCTAGAAATGCTAGAGGAATATACTAATATATCTAACTAGGGAACCAACCGGAACCCTTCCGGAAGACCACCGGCCTATAATTAGTATAGTGGTAGTACATAGACTGCTTACAAGCCAAGTAGGCCTACCCCTTTAGGTAATTTAAGCTAATTACTAACTTAAGACCTAAGCCCCGTTAGGAAGCCTATACTAGCTACTAGTACTAACACTACCTTTATAGCAGGAGCCTCCCTAGGCCCAAGTTTGGAAGGTTAAGAGCCCTATACCAATCTCCTTTAAGACGGATATCGGGAAGCTATTATAAGGCTCTTGGAAGCTATATGGGAGGAAGCCACTAATAAATATATTAGAACCCTTTAAGGGCAAATCTAGATCTAGCAGGGTCTAATCTAAGCTAGATAAATTCTTTTATAACCTAGTTAAGGCTAAGGGCTTCCTAGGGGCTACCTAGTACCTACCTAAGGAGGTATAGAAGACTTAGAGAGGCACCTATGTAATAAATAGAAAAAGGAAACAGACCGACTAGCTAAGGCCTCTAATAGTCTAGAACTTTATTATAGACCTAACGCCTAATAGCTGGACGATTGGGTTTGCGAGGTAGATAACTTCTTTAAAATGCTAATAATATAAAATAATACTAAAGAGCGTACACGCTGGATTATTAGTAAGATTAAAGACCAATCGCTAAACTAGATTGCGTTTAATTAACTTAATAAAGAGTAAATTATAATATGGTTATAGCTATAGACTTTCCTAAAGGGTTAGACCTAAGATCTGTATATTATATAATACAATAATGCAGAACAATTCTGGAATGGTACGCAGCTGGACCGTTAAGACTTCCGCCAGTTTATAAACTTTATAAAAACTTATGCTTAATAGATGGATTTAGAGCCCTTTAAAAATAAGGATGGCAGCGTTTATAAGAAGGAGAAGATTGGATTTATCTGGGCTAGAATTAAGCTAGTAATTTATAATGAAATAAAGCGCGTAGAAGCCCTATCGCGGATTACCGTATATACGGATTTTAAACGAGCGGTTCTGAATGCTAAGGATACGGTAAGGAACTAGACCTCTTCCGGTAGGAAGCTAGGGGGTTACTAAAAGCGCGGGCACTTTAATAGTAATATAGGGCAGACCTAACCTTTAAAGAAGCCGTTCTTAAAGAGAACTTTAGAAGGGTTAAAGTTAGGAACCTTAAATAATAGGAAAGACTTTTAGGGCTAACCTAATACCCGTCTAGCACCTTTATAAAAACACTCTAAGAAGTTAAAAGAAAACTCTAGAGGTAGATCCTATTAGAAAAATAAGTAGGGCGATAACCGCACTAACAATCTAAAAAAAGAAAAGCCCTAGTTGCGGACCTTTCCCGGCTATAACTAGGGCAAGATACGGAAGAAGAGACTCTCTATATTGCTATTAAGCTAGAAATAACACCCCCTATAGGTAAGGTATGATAGTTCTAAGCACTATACGACAGCGGCGCTGAAATTAATCTTATACGATATAATTTAGTAAAAGAGCATAAACTTATCCTATTGTAAAGGTGGCGAAAACCTATTATAGGCTTTCTAAATAAGCATTGGATTAAACTATATAGTGCCTATAAGCTTATAGTGTTAGTAGCCGATATATATAACTACACTAAGGTAGTTAGCCCGCAACCCTTCTAGGTGGCTAACTTCGTAAGTTATAACCTTATCCTTAGATACCCTTAACTAGCGGAAGTAGATCCTAAGATATATTTTAAAACTAGAGCCTTTAAATAGTGGAACAATAAAGATTTAAAAGGGCGTATATTACTAATAAGCCTAAAGGATATCCTAGAGAATATAGCCCTAGGCGAAATAGTGTATGCTCTATACCTAAAGGAGTATCGGATCTAACCCCTATTTGGTAGCAAGATGGGTATAGAGCCTAGTATAGGTAATAATCCCTCTATAACGGAGACCCTATGGGGAACTGCCGGATAGGTCGCGGAGACATTATAGGGAGGCGGCGATCTTGAGGATTTTATAAGATACTTTAACTGCCATGGATTACTCTGGCTTAAGTAATATACAGAGAGCATACTATGGCACCTTAAATGCTGTGTTAAGGAGTTCCCTACCCTTTACTGGCTACCGTATAAAATGGTTTAATGTATAGTGGCAACCATATATAAGCAACTACTATAGCGTATAATGCTGCCCGTAAGTATTTTAAGGGAGCTCTGGGACCTACCCGATAATAACGTAAAGGATAAACGCGACCCTAATTTGTTAAATATCCTAGTAGGCCTAAGGGACTTACTAAGGGTATTTTCGGGCAGGAGAGTAAAAGTCCTACTGTAAAACTCAGAGTATAATTATATAATTAATTTAGAAGAAGGTAAATAACCGCCGAATCTTCCTATCTATAACCTCTCGCGTAAAGAGCTTAAGATCCTACGGGAGTACCTTAATAGGTTACTGGAAAAGGGGTGGATCTAGCCTAGTAAGTCGCCGTTAGGCGTACTGATCCTCTTCGTCCTAAAACTAAATAAAACCATAAGGCTATATATAGACTATTACGGTCTTAATAAGATTATAATTAAGAACCGTTACCCACTACTACTGGTTAGTAAAATGCTGGATTAACTATCTAGGGCGAAGATCTTTATAAAGCTGGATCTATAAGACGCCTACTATAGGCTCCGTATTAAAGAAGGGGATAAGTAGAAGACTGCTTTTAAGACCTAATACGGCTACTTTAAGTATCTGGTAATGCCTTTTAGGCTAGCTAATACGCCTGCGACATTCTAATCGTATATTTATAGAGCCTTAGGGGGACTAGTTAACCGTATATGCGTTATCTATTTAGATGATATCTTAATCTACTTAGAAGATAAGGATTAACACGAATAATATATCCGCGAAGTGCTGGAACGTTTGGATAATTAGGGCCTCTACGCTAAGGTATTAAAGTATATCTTTAATACTAAGTAGGTTAAGTTCCTGGGTTATATTATAACGCCTATAGGTATAGTTATAGACCTAGTACGGGTGTAGATGATCTAGGAGTGGCCAGAGCTAGAAAGCTACTAGGATGTTTAAGTGTTCCTAGGCTTTGCTAATTTTTATAGGCGCTTTATCTATAACTACTTAGACGTCGCCTAATACCTATTTAACTATATTACGGAAGCTTTTTAAGACCTAACCTAAGGAGCAAAAAGCTTAAAGGCGGTAAGGAAGAAAACTAAGAAGGGACCAACTAAATGGTATAAGCTATAGTTATGGCCTAGAAAGGTTTAGGAGGCCTTCTAGGAACTTCGCGTAAAGTTTATAGAAGCTTTATTACTGCGGCATTTTAACCTAGATTAGCTATTAATAATAATTACTAATGCATTAAATTTTACCCTTATTGGTATTTTATTATAACCTAATAGGTATCCGGACGCTACCTAGCTCTATTAGAGACTAGTAGCATTTTATAGCAGAAAATTCCAGGGACCTAAAGTTAGGTATTATACCCACGATAAGGAACTGCTGGCTATAGTTAACTGCTTTAAACAGTAGCGATATTACCTTAAGCACGCGAGCTATACCACTCGTATACTCTTAGATTACTATAATCTACGCTACTTTATAACTATAAAGGAGCTTATACCTCGACAAGCTAGATAAGTAGAGGAGCTTATGCGATTTAATTTTAAGATTAAATATAAGCTAGGGGAAAACAACCCTGCTAATAGACCGTTACGACGGCTAGACTATGCCAAAGGCTTTAAAACGGGAGAAGGAAAATAAATAATAGATATTTTACTCCTTATATTGTAGAATAAGCTCCAGGTATAGGATGCTTGAGCACCTATAGCTCTATATACTAAGTCTTAGGCGGTATAAGCCCTATTGGTTTTTATTAACATTCCGGCTAGTACCCGGTCCGTTACTAATAAGGGTCCAAATATACCTAGACAGGACGTCCCTAATATATTCTTGGAACCTAGTAATATACCATCTCTAATTGCTAAGCTATCCCCTTAAACAAATAGTAAAGCTATAGAGCAATTGGAACTCAGAGCCCTATAGTAACTAAAGGACTTTAACCTTATAGCGGCCTTCCTAACGTATACGCATCGAAGAGTTATAAGATCTATGGTACCATCTAGTCTTATACTTAGAGCAGTATAGGATAAAATAGCTTTTACCCGGGAACTATCCAAAGGGTTAATAGATTTTATCCATAAGGTGTAATAGAGGGACGCTTTCTATGCTATTCTTAATACGGAAGTAGACCGGAAACGTAACGGAAAGGAAGCTGCTAGGCGCTACTATTGGGAACTGGACCTAATAGGCCTACTGCGTAGAGGTGGTAAGGTTTGGGTGCTATAAGAAGCAAATCTACAACAGAAGATTCTTATAAAGAATTATAATAATCCTCTGGGCGGCCACTATGGTTAAGTAAAAACAGTGGAATTACTTTAGCGTAAATACTATTAGCTAAGGCTTAATTAGAAAGCAAAGGAGTACATCAGCTATTGCAAAAAGTGTTAAGTATATAAGATCCGCAGGCATAAGCTATAGGGTCTACTTAAATTAGTTCCCCCCGCTAGTAAGCTATAGCGATATTACGCCATGGACTTTATTACGGATCTCCCGCCATTTAAAGATGGCTAAGGACGAATATATAATTTAGTTCTTATACTTATTAATAGGTTTTTAAAGTACGTTTAATACCTTCCCGTTAATAAGACGATTAATATATAAGAGCTCGCCAACCTAATTAAGGAGAAATGCTTTCTTAAAGTAGATTAGCCGCACTCTATTATTACTAATAGGGGCAGCGTCTTTATAAGTTAGTACTAGTTAGATCTATACTTCCATTTAAAGATAGACTACTAGTATAGTACGGCTTTTTACCTATAGATAGATAGGTAAACGGAACGCTAGAACTAGGAACTAGAGTCTTACCTACGGATGTATTTAAACTACTAGCAAGATAACTAGTACGAGCTACTTCCGTATATAGAGTACGCTTATAATTTAAAGCAATATATATTATATAAGTATGCACTAATCTAGATTGCCTATAGCGTTTAACTATTTAGGTTTAATAGTATACCTAATGATTACTGGCTAAGGCCGTATAATTAGTTATAGGATCCTACCGGAAAGTCTAAGGATATCCACCGGAGAGTATAAGGATACCTCTAGGAATAGGAGGAGTAATAAAAGCATGCGAAGCAGAGCCTGTAAGATGCCTAAGAGTAATAGAGACTTTAGTATAACTATAAGTACTAGGATAAGCATTTCGGAGTAGGCAATGAGGTTCTATTACGTTTAACGAATATTAAGACCCGTTAACTATTAAAGAAGCTTAATATAAGATACCTAGGTCCCTTCTAAGTTAAGGAACGAATTAGTAAGCTAGCCTATTATCTCTAGCTACCCCTATCTATGGCCTATATATATCTAGTGTTTTATATAAACCTACTAGAGCTATAGCATAGACTACCGCCGGAAAAGAACTTCCGTCTAAGTCCAATTAAACACCCTAAAGTGGTGGGCGAGCGGTATAAGGTTAAAGCTATATTATGCTATAAGTCTATTAAGAATAAGCTTTAATTTAAAGTTAAATGGCTAGGCTAGCCCGCTAAGGACTCTATATAGGAACTAGAGGATTACCTTAATTATTATAAAGATATTCTAAAAGAATATTAGGACTAAGGTCTATAATCTATAAGTCGTAGAAAGCGCTTTAATACTATGGTGTTATCGCGACCTATAAAGAAAGTTTGTAAAAAGAGTAAATAGGTTAAATTAAATATGGAACGGATAGGCTCCGGAAACTATAGGGATAGGGCTATAGCTTAAGGCAGGACGGGTCCTTAGCCTTTTTACGTATATAGCATAGAGTTAATAGGGCATTTTGCTAGAATTGTATTCCTATTCATTAATCTATACTAGGAATATTATTCTTAGGGCTTCTAAGCCCTTTTTAAAAGCCTTATAAGGCCTTCCCGAGCACCTAATTAAGGTCCTTAATTGCTACTATGTATAAGAACAAATCCTAAAAGTCTAAACCACAAATGCCTAATCTAAAAAGCCACTACGCCTTATTATTAGGAGTAGGATTAGTATCTATTAGGCCACTAAGTAATGGCTGACAAGAATGGGATCTAGATGCCTTAGTAGGCGTATAAGTAGGCATAAAAATAGGGGTAGGATGATAAGGTGTAGCTAGAGCAGAGACTCTTAAACGCTTAACACTAATATTAAGTCCAAACCAATACCAACGAAGCTCTCGCGGCGTAAGCTTATAGTTAATAAAGATACGCTCAAGCCTAAAATAAACAGAGACGTTAGCTGGCTGGCATAGTCCAGAACCACTGAGACCTTACTACGGTAACTATTAGTTACCTATCTAGTAGGTATCCGAAGGGTAACCTACCTAATAACGCATTATATTATGCTCTTTCGAAACTTGACGCGCATACGCGAACTCCTTCCTATAGTAGACAGCAACCTTCTTCTTATTACCCCTATCCCTTACCCTATCCTTAGTATACCAACCTTGCTCTCGCATTAGGCGTTGCTAGCTAGCTTGCTGGGAATTATGGGCAGTGTAGATGGCCGTAGTATAGTCTTAAATTCGGCCAAGTTGTTTAGCATTTGCGCTGGAATAAAAAAGAGCCCGGGCGATATAGTAGTCAAGGACATTAAAGGAACGTCGCCACTTAGGCCCAGGCTATTAAAGCTTAAAGTTAGCGGAGGTTAGGGTTCTATGTGTAAAGGTAGGGCTAGGATACGCTGTAGAATCTGTTTAGAAGAGCAGTCAGTAGGAGAACAAAGAGGCATATTGAATTATTGATGGAAAAGAAGAAAATCTTGATAATATATCGAAGATACGTCTAAAATTGGACAAAGGTTGATGATGGGAAAGTAAGGTATTAAGGAAAAGGAGCTGCTTAATAAGCAAAGGTGTCCTTATACTTTACCGTCTAATACCCTTCTAGTAAATAGCCGCAACCTTACCAATATAACTCCGTTATAATAGCGCTATTTAGAAGGAAGGAAACACGCGTATAAGTTATTTAACTATTACTTCCTTATAAAAACTAACTACGCGGCCGGGGGAAGGCAATTAAGACGTTAAATTAAAGATGTATATGGGTTAAATTAAACCTAAAACGATACTATAGTATTAAAGAATAACGTTATAGACGTTCTTAATAATTGCATAATAGCTATAATTACCATCGCGAAATGTCCCTGTTTGCTAGGTAGTAGAGCTATACCAAATATACGGTATAGAACTACTAGATTTAAAACCACATATACTAAATCTTAAGAGATAAGTCTCTTTAACTAACTAATTAATACCTTAACCGCATCTAATAGCCTAAGGGTAAATGCGGGAGTAATACGTTAGTAACGTAGAGGATTATAAGAAAAGGATCATAAGAAAGAATTATAGACTATATCTTAGTAGTTAAAGACGACGGTAAGCCAAGGCTCTATACGTTAAATCCTATACTAAAAGGTTCTATAGAACTATATTAGAATACCAAATTGCCTATAATACTTATAATTAATTATAGACCGGTATAAAGGCTTAGAAGCAGAGTTGCATAAAAATCCCTATATTAGCCTAGGTAGTTACTAGCATACTTTTAGTAGACTTCTAATAGGTCTCCTAGTAATCCTTACGTCTTTTCTTTAGTTACGTTTTTCCCTTATTAAGGTTTTTTAGGAGTTTAAAGCAGGGGTTAGATAGATAGATGATATACAGTGGTATACCAATACCTCTCTAATATCTCTCCGAACCTCTTCCGGGACGAGCCCTTATAATCTCCCTACTATAAGGTAATGGCGATTAGGGGCCGACCGCAAGAAAGGGGGGGGTAATGTAAG
This sequence comes from Cenococcum geophilum 1.58, assembly GCF_001692895.1. NCBI lineage: Eukaryota > Fungi > Ascomycota > Dothideomycetes > Gloniales > Gloniaceae > Cenococcum > Cenococcum geophilum. The sequence goes on from NW_027137637.1 coordinate 649,886, forward strand.
GGATATTATTGCGGACACCTCGGGTTGCCCTTAGGATAACCCCCGGATGCCCCTTAGATGGTCGCCGGTTACGTGCCGAAGGCACGTGCCCGTAGTATATAGTCTCTACAATCCTAGAGGCCTTACCTCCTTAAGGATTTGTCTCTCTTACCAATCTATCTTGTTCCAATTGTGTCCTTATAGCCCCCTATCTACAAGATCCCCTTATAGCTATAGCTTAGGTTTATTTTGCCTAAGTTAGCCTCTATACCTTTAACTTCTATTTACCTCTTTAGTATTAGTCTAACTAGTATTATATTACGGTAGATAGTTTCCTAGCATTCTTATATATTCTACTTTAGCTCCTTTTTCTATCTTACTATTATCTTTACTAACCTTTTACACGTCTCCCTTTCTCCTCTATATAGGCCTAGGCCCTAAAGCGGTACTATTCTTCTTTTACTTTCTTTACCTATTTCTCTAATATCTTTTCCCTACTTTAGGGTTATTAGTTTATTCTCCTATAGGGCACCCTAGGGTCCCTTTATAGTTTACTTAGGCGTGTCTTAATATACTTTATAATATTAGAGTTATATTTATTTTACGTCCTTTATATTGCAGCGGCTTTAATATATAACTATAGGGGGGGAATATTAGATTCCTTCTTAAGCAGTACTGTGGCCGTTCGCTTATACCCGCCTATAATACTTTAGAGGTAGACTATTTAGACCTTTTAAAGTAGTTTAAGGAGTAATTTAGGGGGGCCCTTTTTAGTTTCTCTAATAGCCCAAATACTGGATCTATATGTTATAGTTAGCCGGATAACTGCTATATATAGTAGGCGTGACCTTTAGAAGCATAGACCCTATATAGAATTAACAATCCTAGATAAAGTAATAAACTATACTTAGCCTTTACGGGCCGCTTATGCTGTATATACGCTTTACTAGAGCTTGCTATCTACCTATACTCCTAATACCCTTAAGCCCTAAACTAGTTAACCCCTAAAGCCTTAAATGCGAATTATATGCTAAAAATCTATAGATTGGTTGCGTTTTCTTATAAAATAGATTAGCTAGTACTTCTCTAGTAAGAATTAAACTCTATAATGTTTTACCTATTCTATATAAGTATTATAGGCTTTCTCTAGTATTCTACAATTCTCTACGGCTATTAGCCTATATATAATTAGGTTTATATTATTAATAAAGCCTATCCCTTAGGTTGCCCCTTTCTTAAAGGAGTTAAGTAGGTTACTTATAAAGAAAAGGAAGAGTATAGGTAAGAGGGGTAATTCTTATAGTATTCCTGTTATAACTATAATAGGGGGGCTCTAGTATTCGCTAAAGACTAGTAATATTTCTTTCTGGCCTATAAACCCTTAGACAAATTATACAATCTATTTTAGGAAGCCCTTTGCCCTAAGGATATATAGGAGACGCTTATAGGGTATATTATTATAGGCACTACTAATGTCTAGGCTAAGCATTAATACTATAAAGTCCTTTCGTATCGCCTATGCAGATTTAATAGTAGTAGTAAGTAGCGTAAGTACTAATAGTATTAAGTGGTTCTTTCTTACCCCTATTTAGCTTTATAGTAGTAGGGCGTGTTCCTTTACTATATCTACCATATGTTCCGCTATTACCCTTTCTAAGATCTTGCTAAGGGTGTTTTCTAAGGCAATAGGGCGGTAGCTTCCTAGGATTAAGTAATCTGCTTTACCTTCTTTTTATAAAATAACCGTTGTTATAGATTTTCTAAGTCTTAGGTAGTAGCCTATAGCAAAGTATACTTTGGCTATATCTGTAAGCTAAGGTGCTATAAGTGGCCTATAGGTTTTTAGGGCCTTATTTAGAATCCTATCTAGTTCTAGTACTATATTATTTAAAAGGCGGCTAATAGTTCTAGCTATTTCCTCTATTATTATATCGCTATTAACCCATAGGCAAGTCACTAGTGTTTCGCCCATAATATTACTAAGGTCTACTAGAGCTAGTTAGGGGAAGAACCTTTCTATAAGGATCTTTACCTTCTTATTATTATTATTTATAGCCTATAATTCTTCTACTCTTTATAGGGGTAGTAGGTATAAGTCTTCTGCTAAGCGCCCTACCTTTTTTTTTATACCTATTTTACTATAGCCTAAAGGCCCTTATTATGGGGGAGGCTTAAGTTAGAAGTATACTTATTTATAAACCGTCTCTAGTTATTCCTTACTTTTTTTTTAGGGTATTCTTTAGCTAGTTTCTTATATCTTTATATCATCTCTTATCTTTAGGGTTATAGCTGCTTATATATTTCCTTCTTGCTTATTATTAGCTAGTAACTAGAATTACGCATTATATAGACTATATATATCGCGCGTAGGGGCCTAGTTTTAAGATTAGGTAGTACTTTTCTAGCCTATTTTTAATTGCTGCCTAGATCCTTTCTAGTCTTTAGTTAATTTCCTTAGGGGTGGCTAATAAGCCTTACTTATTTAGTATTGGGTGGATTTCTTCTAGGTCTTAGAGTTGTTGTTTAACTATATTAAGGAAACTATCTATCTTAAGCTTCCTTATTACGTATCTTTTTCTATTTAGTTACGCTTTAGTATCTAGGTCTAGCTATATCTAAATAGGGATATAGTCTAGGGTAAGTGCCTATTCTTCTTTGGGGTTATACCTTTTAAGTCTCTAGTATAGGCCTTTGTCTATAAATATAAGGTCAATTATACTTCTGGCGGTACCTTATTACCATATAATTACTCCTAGGGGGGTGGCTAGCTTAAGGCCCTAGATATCTATAGCCTTTAGTAGGCACTCTAACTATTAATCTATAGCAATATAGATACCCCCCCAACCGCGGGTAGTAGAGGTTTATATCTTTTAGTAAGATAAACTCTATACCTTTAGTTTCTAGTAAGCTTATTACTAATATAATATTCTCTATTTATAGGACCCCTTTAACCCTAGGGTTATATATATTAATAATTTATACCAGTCCCCTATATATTTAAATTGTTATAACTATAATATAAGGTTCTACAATCTACACACAACGATGCAATCGCCCGCTAAAGAAACCTTTAAAACAAGCCCAATAGAGCTCCCATAAGCTCTAGAGGACTCTAGAAACCCTTCCTATTAACACTATATACCCCAATTCGGCGTTAGTGGAGGTATATATGGTGCTTTCTAGTATATAACCCCTAAAGCCAGACCATAACAAATAAATAAGCCCCTACCCCCACCCCTAACCCCAACGACCCCAACTAAACAACGCGCCCTTTAAGAACGCGTCTTATAGACTATATAAGCTACAGAATAAACCCAGCAGGTGCTATAGAAACGATCTCTTAATGCAGATAAGGAGCGTACCACTATACTCTCCTTCCTCACTACCGCGATTACAACCCTCTGGGCAGCCTTCGCCACGTTAGCGGAGCTTATCTGGACCTAAGGAACCCAGGAACAGTATACCTAGGATATAAAGGCAATTTAGATAAATATTGGCGCCCTCTAAAGGGCCGCAATAATGGCTATAAAGAGCGGACCAGCGTCTATAGGCCCGCTGTTATACGCACACGTCGCTGCCACTACACTTATAATACCCTAAGCTATAAGACAAGTTGCCTATAAACCTATAGAAGTAAACAAGATTATAATCCGCATAGGCGACGCTGCCGACTGTAAGGAAACCTTAAAGTAAAATAGCTAAGCCCTAGTATATAAGCTCTAGGCTGTAGGACCCCTAAACACCCATAAGATATAAGCCGTAAAGAAGCTATAGAGTAGCGATATTAGGGCGTACGTTATAGATAAAGATATAAAAGATAGATTGCTATAAGAAACGGGGTAGATAAAGGTTATTAGGAAATTTTTTTTTGGGCACGTTGTTGTAAACGAAAATCGGGGTCTGCAAAACCTACGAAAGTCGCAATTTTAGCAATTTGCGGCGATTTGCAGTAATTTGTTATAAATACATAAGCTACCTATGCACGCGCTTGCTCTATCTATATGTTTATAGTAAATTGCTGCAAATTGCCGCAAATACTAAAATTGTAACTTACGCTTGCAGGTTTTATAGACCCTGATTTTCACTTGCAACAACGTACCTAAAAAAAAATCCTAATACAGAGGCTCTGCATAAGGCTCTATATAAAGCTCTGCACAAAGCTCTGCACAAAGCTTTACACGAAGCTCTATACAAAGCTCTACNCGAAGCTCTACACGAAGCTTTGTATAAGGCTCTACACAAGGCTTTACATAAAGCTCTGCGTATAGAGGCTCTGCACGAGGCTCTACATAAAGCTTTGCACGAATTCGTGCACGAGGCTCTACACAAAGCTCTACACAAAGCTTTACACGAGGCTCCACACGAGGCTCTACACGAAGCTTTGTATAAATTTATGCACGAAGCTCTACACGAAGCTCTACACGAAGCTTTGCACGAGGCTCTACACAAAGCTCTACACAAAGCTTTGCACGATGCTCTATACAAAGCTCTACACGAAGCTTTACACGAAGCTTTGCACGAGGCTCTACACGAGGCTCTACATAAAGCTCTATATAAAGCTTTACACAAAGCTTTATACGAAGCTTTATATAAGGCTCTATATAAGGCTCTATACAAAGCTCTATACGAAGCTCTACACGAAGCTCTATATAAAGCTCTATACGAAGCTCTACACAAAGCTCTACACGAAGCTCTATACAAAGCTCTATACAAAGCTCTATACGAAGCTTTACACGAGGCTCTATATAAGGCTCTATATAAATCTCTGTATATAGAGGCTCTGCATAAGGCTCTGTATAAAGCTCTATACAAAGCTTTATATAAGGCTCTGCACGAAGCTCTATATAAAGCTTTATATAAGGCTCTACGGGCTCTATACAAAGCTCTACGTACTAAGGCTCTATATAAGGCTCTATATAAAGCTCTGCATAATGCTTTACACAAAGCTCTATACAAAGCTTTGCACGAAGCTCTGTATAAAGCTCTATATAAAGCTCTATATAAAGCTCTACACAAAGCTCTATACGAAGCTCTACATAAAGCTTTATATAAAGCTTTATACAAAGCTTTACACAAGGCTCTATACAAGGCTCTATATAAAGCTCTACGTATAAAAGCTCTACATAAAGCTCTATATAAAGCTCTACACGAAGCTCTATATAAAGCTTTATATAAGGCTTTACATAAGGCTCTATATAAAGCTCTATATATAGAGGCTCTGTATAAGGCTCTGTATAAGGCTTTACACAAAGCTCTATACGAGGCTCTACACAAAGCTCTGCGCGAAGCTTTGTGTATAGAGGCTCTACACAAAGCTCTACACAAAGCCTTTGTATATACGCGTGATACACTACTATTGGGTCCCCGCTATATTCCTAATAGCCTTAACACGTGCCTCTGCTAAGTATACCCCTTATATTTACCTAGGTAGCCACCTTATTTTTTACCCTTCCTTACATTCTCCCTACTTAGGAAGACACTAGAACGACAGCTAGCAGACGACCGTCGCTGGAGCCAAACGACTGTCGCCAGAGCTAGACGACCGTTAGAGCCAGATAACCGTCGTCAGAGCTAGACAACCGTCGTTAGAGCTAGACGACTGTCGCCAAAGCTAGATGACCGTCGCCAGAGCTGGACGACCGTTATTAGAGCCAGACGACCGTTGCCGGAGCTAGATGACCGTCGCTAGAGCTAGACGACCGTTAGAGCTAGATGACCGTCGCCGGAGCCAGATGACCGTTGCTAGAGCTGGATGACCGTCGTCAGAGCTGGACGACCGTCATCAGAGCTGGACGACCGTCATTAGAGCTAGACGGCCGTCGCCGGAGCTAGATGACCGTCGCTAGAGCTAGATGACCGTCAGAGCCAGACGACCGTCGTTAGAGCTAGATGGCCGTTGCTAGAGCTAGATGACCGTTGCCAGAGCTAGACGACCGTTAGAGCTAGACGACCGTCATCAAAGCCAAACAACCGTCGCCGGAGCCAGACGACCGTTGCCGGAGCCAGATGACCGTTGCTAGAGCTAGACGACCGTTAGAGCTAGATGACTGTTGTTAGAGCTAGACGACCGTCGTCAGAGCTAGACGACCGTCGTTAGAGCTAGATGACTGTTGCCGGAGCTAGATGACCGTCGCTAGAGCTGGACGACCGTCGTTAGAGCTAGACGACCGTCGCCGGAGCCAGATGACCGTTGCTAGAGCTAGACGACCGTTAGAGCCAGACGACCGTCGCCGGAGCCAGATGACTGTTGCTAGAGCTGGACGACCGTTGTTAGAGCTGGACGACCGTTATTAGAGCTGGACGACCGTCATTAGAGCTAGACGGCTGTCGCCGGAGCTAGATGACCGTTGCTAGAGCTAGACGACCGTTAGAGCTAGACGACTGTTGTTAGAGCTAGATGGCTGTCGCCGGAGCTAGATGACCGTCGCTAGAGCTAGACAATCGTTAGAGCCAGACGACCGTTGTTATCGCCATATAACCGTCGCTAAAGCCATACGACCGTTGCTAAAGCTATATGACCGTCGCTAAAGCCATATAACAACCGTTTAAACGACTAGCTAGCGAACACGATAAACGATTCGATTGATTGATTAAATTAAGGTGACATAGATAGGTAGGCACAGATAGGTAGGTATAGATAGGTAGGTATAGACGGGTAGGTATAGACAGATAGGTAGGCAAGTAGGTAGGTAGGTAGGTAGGTAGGCAGGTAGGTAGGTAGGCAGGTAGGTAGGTAGGCAGGTAGGTAGGTAGGCAGGTAGGTAGGTAGGTAGGCAGGTAGGTAGATAGGTAGGTAGGCAGATAATTTAGAGCCTCCGCGAGAGGCTTCCCCCTTAATACCTAAAGTAGATAGCTCTACATTTTATATAGTTATAATATAAATATATTTAAAAGTATACTATAGAAATCTATAGAAATATGTGATAATTTGGTTATTATGTAATATAATTATAATTTATATAGTTACAATTTATACAATTTATACAATTTGTACAATTCGTATAGTTTTTACAATTCGTACAATTCGTACAGTTTGCGCACTATTTATTTATAGGGTAGCGTTTTGCCGCAATTTGCTATTAGGTGCTGCAAATTTATTATAAAACGCGCAAATTGCTATTAGGGTGCTGCAAACTTGTTATAAAACGTGCGTTTTGCGCAAATTGCTATCAACTATATACATCTGCCGCAACCGTACGGTTTGCGGCAATTTGCCGCAAACCGCAACAACGACCCTAAAAAAAAATTTCCTGATGGTCCTAGAGCGCTCTGCTATACTAGCCGTACCGCTAGTACTAGTAGAGGTCTACGCGGTGCCTATAAGCCTTGCTACTTAGGGCCTAGAGGCTAAGTAGATAATAGAGGATATAATAAAGTAGAATTATACTATAGCAGGGCTTATAGTAGAAAGGCTAGCGTAGAAAAGGCCAGGAAGAGTCCGGATAGGAGAAAAGGTCTAATTATTACTTATTATGGGCGTATAGTTAAAAGAGGTTATAAATACGCTATTTAATTAGGGCCTCTTCCTAGGAGGAGACTATTACCTAGTTATAAGGCACGAGACGACATTTCTAGTAACGCAATGCTTTAAATGCTAGGGCTTTAACTATATAGCCAAGAGCTGTAGAAGAAAGGCTAGATACAGACACTGCACTAGGCAATATAACACTAGCAAGTGCGTAGGGGACCCACCTAAGAAGTGCATTAACTATAAGGTAGACCATAAGGTATAGAATAGGGCGTACAGCGTTAAGCAAACACAGTAGGAGAAGGCTATAATAATTAGGGCCTTTACGCTAATATACTACGCGGGCACCTATAAGGCGCCCATAAACGGACAGCAACCATAATTATAATATAAGATTATTACTAAAGAGGCATCGCAACAAACTAAGAAAAGGAAGCTAAAGGAAATAACTACGCGGGAGAGCTCTATATAGGCAGAGAAGGCCCCCTAAAAGGTCGGCCAACTATAGACCATTAACTACTCTAGGAAGGAAAAGGGCCAGAGAACCCTCCAATTAATACTTTAAATAGCGCTAAATAGCAGTATATACGCCCTAATTTAAGTCCTAGTAACTTAGGAGCCCCTATAAAGTATAGAGCTTAATATAAAAGTAGAAGCAGAAGCCTAGATCTAAAGAGAGGTATTTAAAGGCACTAAAACTATATTGTAAGGGAGCAAACAGACGCTAAAGGGCACCAACTTAGCTAACTTAAAGGCCAGCATAAATATCTTATGTTAGGACACCGGAATCTACTTACAATTATACAGTATAATACTAATAATAGCAGAAATAGCGTACTGCTCTACTTCTTATAAGAGGAAGAGTAGGTAGACCCTTAGCTAGATATACTAGCTATCTAGGAGCCGTAGAGGAAGGACTAAGGAAATATAATATATACCACAAAGTCCTACCACCTAGTACACGCGGGAGTTGGCAATATAAGGGTTTGTTTCTATATAAATAAGGCTATTAATATAAATAAGTAGGCGCCTACGCACTACTTAGCGGACGTATATATAATTAAGCTAGAGGGCCGCGAGCGGACTATCTAGATCTATAACATTTACAACCCCTAATAGATAAATAGTAGCCTCCGCGTACTACCGGAGCTACTAAAAGCTAAAGAAGAACATATACTGTTAAGAGACTTTAACCTACACCACCCCTTCTAGGGGGGTATAGCAGTAATAAGCGTAGATAACGCGGTGGACGACCTTATCCGCGCTATAGAGGTAGCTAGCCTAAGCCTAGCCACTAAGGCGGGCATAGAGACGTGGGTAAAAGGCATATTAAGGAGCACGCTAGACCTAGTATTTACCTCCCCCTAAATTATAGATAGACTACTATAGAGTTAAAGGCAGGACTATTAGTATATAGGGTCTAACCACTTCCCTATTACCACAGAGGTAGACGTAGAGGCGCTAAAGGGGCCTCCGCTACCTAGGAGACCACTATAAAAGAAGGCCAATTAAAAGGAGGTATAAAATGAACTAAAGGGCTAGCTCTAACCCCTATATAGTTTCCTATATAACATAAGAGATAAACTAAACGCATTAGCAGAGGCTATACACTAGGCGATTAAAAACACTATAACAAAGATAATACTTAGCGCGCGGCCCTTGCCGTAAGCCTTTAAAGCGTAGTTAGAGAAATATATAGAGGTAGTAAAGGAAACCCAACAGGCTTCCCAGGCGTAAAAGGCCTCCCAATTAATACCTAATTAGATTAACTATAAAGTCGCATATAATAAGAAGAAAAGGGTAATCTAGTAAGAGGCTAATAAGCTATAAAGATATACCGTTAAGAAGCTAATAAATAATCCTAAGGGAGTGTAGAGGTTAGTAAAATGGGCGTATACAGCGGACGGGAAGCCAAAGGCCCTACTATAGTTCCCTCCTATTAGCAGACCAAGAGAAGAGACCCTACACTATAATAATAAGGAGAAGGCCGCTATCCTTATAGAGCAATTTTTCCTACTACCTATAGAGGCAGACCTTAGTAATATATTAGGCTTTATATACCTAGAGCCAAGAACTATAAAGGAAGAAGTTAAGGAGGAGGATATTATTGCGGCTCTAAAGGGGCTTACCCCTAATAAGGCCCTAGGCCTAAAGAAGATTATTAATTAATTTCTTAAGATATGCGGAGAGCAGCTAGCCCCAGTACTGGCTAAGCTCTTTAACAGCTGTATAGGAATTAGATACCACCCAAAACCGTTTAAAGACTCTATTATAGTAGTCCTCCAAAAACTATAGAAGCCGTCCTACTCTACGGCAAAGGCCTACTAGCCAATTACGCTGCTTAACACTATTAGAAAGCTACTTAAGAGAATAGTAGCTAACAGACTATCTAGAATTACGAAAGAGATAGGTATACTACTAGCTAGCTAGATAGGAGTAAGGCCGGGGCGCTTAATACAGATAGCGCTAGAACTACTAACTTAACAGGTATATATAGTATAGAGGAGCAATCTAAACCTAGTAGTATTACTGCTTAGCCTTAATATTTCCGGGGCCTTTAACTAAGTCTCCTATAAAAGAATAATCTATAATATAAAAGCCTAGGCCGTGCCCTACTAGATAGTATAGTTTATAAAGTCCTTTCTTAAAAACTAAACAATAAGGCTCTTAATTAGAGGATATATAGCGCAAATAATATAGACGAATACTAGCATACCCTAAGGCTTAGCGCTATCGCCAATCCTATTCCTCTTCTTTGCCTATACGCTCCTGCCGGAGCTATAAGGGGGTACCACTACAGCGTTTAGGTTCGTTAATAACTTAAATATACTAACATATAGTAAAACTATAGAGGAGAACTATAGAGCCCTAGAAAGGGCATATAAAATATACATAAAGTGGGCACGTTAATATAGGGTAGTGTTCGCCCCAGAAAAGTACCACCTTATCTATTTTATAAGAAGCTATAAGAAGTTTAATATAAAGGCCACAGTTAATATATATAAATTCACGGAAGGCCTAGTTAGTAACCTACGCGTACTAGGGGTATAGGTTAATTTAAAGCTTAAATAGGGACCGTATATTAATATCGCTAAGGCAAAGACGGTTATATAAATAGCCGCACTAACCTAACTCACAGCCTCTATATAGGGCGCCTCCTTTTAAAAGGCGCGGACGATATACTCCGCCATAGTCCGACCGATAATCTTATATGGATATAGCACCTGGTACTTGCTACTGGAGTGGTTAAAGCCTAAGGAGATAAGTAAAGCTAAGCTGCGCCAACTAGGCGTAGCGCAGAACCTATACCTCCGTACTATTACGGGGGCGTATAAATTAACACCAATAGTAGTGCTAAAGCACGAGACGGGGTTTTCGCCGCTCTAGATATACCTAGAAGAGCTAGCTATAGCCTATATAAAAAGAACGCGGGAGAAGTAGGTAAGAGAATATATTAAAAGGGAGTACAATACTATACAAACTATAATAGCCTACTAGCTTTAACCTAGAACGAGGCTACCAATACAGCCCACTAGAAGGGACAAGCTTAAGAGAATAGCGGCTATTATTATAGGGATAGATATGCGGCCGGCGGACCTATCTAAAGCGTAGTATAGGAAGAGTAGAAGGGCTAGGGTATAAGAGGCGTTTAAAGAGCAGTGGAAAAAGGAGTAGGAAAGGTACTAGAGCACACTTATATACTATATAACGGCCTAGGCTAAACCATAAAATAAGAAGGCCCATAAACACTACATAAGGCTTACTAAGATAGAGAGTATAATTAATACGCTGCTTAAAACAGAATATATAGGACTTAATAGATACCTCTACCATTAGAAAGTACTAGAGTAACTAACTCTAGCCTACCTATGCGGCTATAACTAATAATTAACGATATATATAATAGTATACTACCCTAAACACATCGCTAGCTAGGTAGAAATATATTACCGCGCTAGAACATCCTTATATAGAGAGCTCCTAGCTAAGCTAAATGCTATAAAGGTAGTTACGGACTGGTTTATATAGATAAACCTCCTACTATACCTCTTACTAACTAGGGAGCTAGCTAGGGCTAAGGGAGGAGACTAGGAAGTACCTTAAGAAGAGGGACGATAAATTACGGCAATATTGCGGCAATTCGCCGAATATGGCAGAATACTATAGATATAGCAGAATTCGGCAGAATTTGGCAGAATCTAGCAATATAGCAAAATTTAGTAGAACTTAGTAAGCTAGCAGAATCTAACAGAACTTAGTAAGTTAGTAGAATTTAATAGAACGCGACAAGTTAGCAAAATTTAGCAGAAATTAGCAAGTTAGCAAAACTTAGTAGAACTTAGTAGAATTTAGCAAGTCGGCAGAACTTAGCAGAACTTAATAGAATTTAGTAAGTAACGCGCCTTAGCACCGTCATAGCTACGGAGCTGCGTATAGACTTCTATACCACTAGCCTTACAGGCCGCTAGCCCTCGCCCTACCTAGATAACTAGACCAACTAGGATAGAACTTAGGCCCTAGCTATATACCCCACCAGATAAACCTAGGAGTACGCATTAAGATAGCTTTTCTATAGCGACTTAAAGAGACGTCTACTTATACTTAGCAGCTACTAATTAGAAGAGAGGCTATATAGGCTATATAATAGTAAAAGGAGAGGTTTTATCCGGCTATAGCTATACGGTTTCCCTTTTATATATATATACCTATATAGACCCACTACATAGACCCTAACGGGAGCCGCAACAGCGTAATTGAATATCTTATCTTATCTTATAACTATAATATCTAGGTTAACTGCCTGCTATAACTATAAGGATAGGCTAATAGCCTTACTAATTATAAAGCACACGCGTATAGCTGCTTTTAGTTTATATAAGAGCTAAAATCCTTAGGGGTAGTATATTAATTATATAAAGGTATTATAATACGGTTCTTATATAGTAAGGATATAGTATTTCTCTAAGTCTAAACTGTCTAGTAGGGGCCTTATAAGGCGGTGGTTTATATTGCCGCAGTTATACTATATAATAGATAGGTGGCGGACCCCTAGTAAGGGTCCTTTAACTTTCCTTTATTCCTTACTTCTTCTATTTCTACTTTCTTTAGGATATTTAGAGCTTCTGTCTCTTATATTTATACCCTAGTTACTACTTATTTTATATAGAGCTTTCCATTCCTATATCTTATATTCCTATTAGCGCTTTTATATCTAAATCTGTTATTATTACCAGTTCTTTCCCTATTCTTACTAGTTGGCTATATACCCTTTATAGGTTAACTATAAATGTTATATTTACCGTATTAAGTCTAATTCTTAATTGTCCTAGTCTTAAGCCTACTATTGTTATTTATAGGGGTCTTCCTATAGGGCGTTCTCTCCCTTATATCCCCTATAACCTTTATATCCCTAATTAGTCTAGTAATATCGCGCGGTATCGCTTCTGGTCTATTAAGGCTTAAGATAGCTAGCCTAGCCCTCTAGTATTAAAGGTAGGAAACGCTAGGAAGGCGCCTATATCCCCTTAGCTTATTACCTATTATTTCTATTTATATAACCTAGTATATAGTTATTCCCGCAGCTATTAAGCCCTTACCTTCCGTCTTCTATATTTAATATAGTTTTCTCTCTCCTACGCCTTATATATACTTTGGTAGCAGTTTACGCATTTTATTTAGTCTTAATTTAAGCAATATCTTGTATTATAGGGGCCTATATAGTGGCCGCAGCATACCTATACTACGCATATAGATTAGGTGTGTCCCTATTATATATAGCAATAGTATTATTCTAGGCGTAGTCTGTAGTTATAGAGCCTTATATTATATATAAGGCCATTTATAATTATTCCTTTTTAGATAAGGAGTTTTTGTATTCCTAGTATATATATACTAACAATAAGGGAGCTATATATTTGTCTAGCGTCTCCCTAATAAGTCTTTAGCGACCCTTATATCCTCTTATTATTCTTATTATATACTTAGTTTATATTTTCCTATTAAAGCTATTAAATTTAGGTGATTTTAAGTCCTAATATAAGGCGTTCTGTTTATCTTACTATCTTCTATATAATTACTATATTGTCCACCTAGCGTTCCTTTTCTACCCTAAGGCTTATAAAAACCGCTAGGACTTTAACTAGGTAATCCTTATAAAGTACTTTTATACTAATACGTTTTCCTAGCCTATCCCCTACCTTTACGGCTTATTCCTTTACCTATTAGTTCTTTAGGGTAACTCTAATATCTCCGCTCTTAAGGTATTAGACTATAATAGCATTATAGACCTCTTTACGTATCTTTATAAGGACTTTTATTTCTAATTATCCCCTAAGCCCCTTTACTTATTTTATATTTAGTTATATTATAATTATATACCCAGTTATTAACTTAAGGGGGGTAGGTTCCCTATACTGTAAAACCGCAGCTATGGCGGCCTAGGTGCGGTTTGCCGGTAAAGAAGAGTTATACTTATTTTTAATTTTGCTTAGCTATTAGAGGATTTAATTAAGGGTTTACTAGAGGGGCGCCTAAGGTTCGCTAGACTAGCGGAGCTATTCTACTAGCTATATTAGTTCGTTATAGCTAACGGTTACTCCCTTATAATTTTAGATACTAAACACGTCTAATAGGCTTTATATTTTATTAGATGCCTTCTTAATAGAGGTATTTCTGCTTTATAGTGTAGTATTTGCCTATCTTTATTATAGAGGGCTATTACTAGGCGTAGTTCTAGCGGTCGCACGCGAGTGTAAGCCACTGTCATTTAACGTATGCCTCCCCTGCGATACATACATCTTAGGGGGATTCTCTAGGTGTTTTTCAGGGTTCTTTTGGTTAGTTTTAGTCTTTTTAGGCTAGGTGCAGTAAGAGCTCCTTTTTAGTATATATGTTTAGGGGTTTTTAATTATAAATTACTTTAACCTTCTCTAAATTAACTTTAATTCTATTTATAGTAATAATAAACTTAAGATACTTTATACGCTTTACCCCAAATTTATATTTCTTAATATTAACTTATAAGCCTATATTCCGTAATCTCTTTAAAACCTTCTTAATATAAACCTAGTGCTTTAGTTCGTTATCTAAGTATATAATGTTAGGCCGTCAAAAACGGACTTTGCACCTATACGTGGTAACGGCTACAAACCTAAGTCTTTAAAGTTTAGACTTAGAGCCAACGTAGAGACGTTACACAGCGTGCGATATAACCTAGTGGTGGTAGTTATAGGTATTATGGGCGGTGGTAAAAAGTTTTTATATAGGATGGTGAGATCTCGAAAATAACCACTAAGTGCCCCTTACAGCAATAATAATAACACTATTCTCCTATTAAGGCACCTATACGATCCAATATAGATACGCGGCATTTAATAATATCCCCTAACCCCTAATAGAGAGCATTAACGACCTCTTATATTGACGAATAAGCGATTATAAGCGATTATAAGCAAATATACGGCCCCTTCTAATCCCTAGGGCAATCGCCTACGGAGCATACAGTTACTTACCATTAACTATTAAATACTATCTAGCAGCCTAGATAACACCGTACGGTTTTTTTTATCTCCTTTTAAAAAGTAGTAACCCTTAGCGAGGGCCTAGTGACTAGGGCCTAGGCATAAAAGATACTTAGGTATATACGTCCCGCTCGCCTTTTAGTATAGTGGTTTATAGATAAATCCCCCTTACGCCTTCAATAGGCCTTAGGGGGGGGGGAGGCATAGCGTATATAGTAATGGTTAATAAGAGATAGTATATAGGGGGTGGTTAAAATACGGAATACAACTATAAGTATACAGCAATCGAACGGTAAGGCCTAGCTAGGACGTAGTGAACCCTAGCTAGGATAAGCTAAAGAAGGAAGTAGTGGTTCCTAAGGAGTTTAAATATCTAAGGAGGATAGGACGTAGCCGTAGGCCCGTAGGGCCGCCGCTATAGACAAACATAGCAAACTAGGGTTTTTATCCTACTAAGGTGGCTTATAGGGTTTTTCCTCCCCTAAACTGCAGGGTTTTCTTCCTATAAATTATAAGTTTTCCCCCTATGACGGAGTAGTCTGCGTGGGCCTAGATAGGATCCATATCAGACGTTAATTAAGAATTACTACTAATAATGTTATCTAGGTAGGCCGTATAGAATTTGTTAAGGTAGTTAAATAGGACGTTATTTATATACCTTTAGTATATAGTAGGCCCATTTATAAGTCTAAAAGGGAGGACTTTATATTTATAGGACCTATAATAGGTATAGAATGTCGTTAAGTTTTTAAAAGTAGGGGTTATCTAAATTCGGTAAAAAGCCTAACGGATATTAAGTTTAGTAAAGATCTTTACCTAACTTAAACATATAAGGGTCTTATTAATTAAGGGGAAAGGGTACTAATTCTTTTAGGTAATAGCGTTTAACTTTTAATAGTTAATATAGAAGCGTAGGCCTCTGTTAGGCTTTTTTATAAATAGGATAAGTAAAGTAAAAGAGGCTTAACTTGGCTTAATAAACCCTTTATTAAGGTTATTAATTAAGTACTACTTTATTACTTTTAGCTTATCTATTAATTATTAGTAAAGGGGGCTAAAGCCTAGTAATTTATTAGCTTCTAATTAAATCTTATAATTATATATCTGGTAAGGTGGTAGTATATCTAAAGCTATCTTTAAGAATGCGTCCTTATAATCTATATAGATAGTAAAATAGAGGTATTTAACTAGTTCCTTATTAGTTTCCTTAGCTAGCTTTTCTTCCCTATTATTAATAATTTAATTAATCTTATATAGGCTTATTATAATAATTTATTGCTTAACGTCCGATTTAGATCCCTATTGGGCCCACGCGGACTACTCCTTATTTACATATGGGGAGAAAACTCTATTTAAGAAAAATAAGAAAACCCTATAATCCATCTCCCCGCCTTTTAGAACTCGCCTACTTAACGCCTACAAGTTGCCTATAGTGCTCTACTACCTTACTATTTAACCTCCTTAGGAACTACTACTGCCGTAATAAGCCTACAGACGCGCTAGTATTATAAACTATTACTCTACTACTGTAGAGTTACTAGGGGGCACCTACTACTCGCCCCCTTGCCTTCTATTACTATTTCCCTTATAACTTGGAACTAATTTAGCACATTTTAACTAATAAGCCACTGGGTAACCGCCTTAAGGCCTTTTTATATTAAGAGCAGTATATTATAGTTCTCTATACCAGCTACTAAGAGCATTATTTCTTAATTAGTGCGTAGGGGGTATAGCAGTATTACGTGTTTTGGTGTCTATCTTAGCCAGCTATATTTATATCTTAGGCTACCTACTAGAACACCTACCTAGTAAAGCTAATTTTTTAGTCCTATTATTCCTGTTCTTAAGAGTGTTGCTATTATATTTTCTACCTTTATTAGGCCTTCTTAGAGCCCTTAGGTATTTACCCCCTATAGTATTAACTATGCTATAGCTTAGGTTCGTCTTACCTAAGTTAGCCTCTATACCTTTAACTCCTATTTACCTTTCTAGCGTTAGTCTAACTAGTATTATATTACGGTAGATAGTTTCCTAGCATTCTTATGTATTCTACTTTAGCTCCTTTCTCTATCTTACTATTATCTTTACTAACCTCTTACATGTCTCCCTTTCTCCTTTATATGGGCCTAGGTCCTAAAGCGGCACCATTTTTCTTTTACTTTCTTTACCTGTTTCTCTAATATCTCTTCCCTACTTTAGGGTTATTAGTTTATTCTCCTATAGGGCACCCTAGGGTCCCTCTATAGTTTACTTAGGCGTATCTTAATATCCTTTATAACATTAGAGTTATGTTTATTTTATATCCTTTATATTGCAGCGGCTTTAATATATAACTATAGGGGGGGAATATTAGATTCCTTCTTAAGTAGTACTATAGCCGTTCGCTTATACCCGCCTATAATACTCTAGAGGTAGGCTATCTAGACCTTTTAAAGTGGTTTAAGGAGTAATTTAGAGGGGCCCTTTTTAGTTTCTCTAATGGCCTAAATACTAGATCTATATGTTATGGTTAGCCAGACGACTGCTATATATAGTAGGCGTAACCTCTAGAAGTATAGACCTTATATAGAATTAACAATCCTAGATAAAGCAATAAACTATACTTAGCCTTTACGGGCCGCTTACGCCGCATGTGCGCTCTACTAAAGCTTACTATCTACCTATACTCCTAATACCCTTAGGCCCTAAACTAGTTAACCCCTAAAGCCTTAAATATAAATTATATGCTAAAGATCTATAGATTAGTTACGTTTTCTTATAAAATAAATTAGCTGGTATTTCTCTGGTAAGAATTAGACTTTATAATGTTTTGCCTATTTTATATAAGTGTTATAAGCTTTCTCTAGTGTTCTATAATTCTCTATGGCTGTTGGCCCGTATATAATTAGGTTTATATTATTAATAAAGCCTATCCCCTAGGTTGCCCCTTTTTTAAAGGAGTTAAGTAGGTTACTTATAAAGAAAAGGAAGAGTATAGGTAAGAGGGGTAATTTTTATAGTATTCCTGTTATAATTATAATAGGGGGGCTCTGGTATCCGCTAAAGACTAGTAATATTTCTTTCTGGCCTATAAACTCTTAAATAAATTATATAATCTATTCTAGGAAGCCCTTTGCCCTAAGGATATATAGAAGACGCTTATAGGGTATATTGTTATAGGCACTACTAATATCTAGGCTAAGCATTAATACTATAAAGTTCTTTTGCATTGCCTATATAGATTTAATAGTAGTAGCGAGTAGCGTAAGTGCTAATAGTGTTAAGCGGTTCTTTCTTGCCCCTATTTAGCTTTATAGTAGTAAGGCGTGTTCCTCTACTATATCTGCTATATGTTCCGCTATTACCCTTTCTAAGATCTTACTAAGGGTGTTTTNTAAGGTAATAGGGCGGTAGCTTCCTAGGATTAAGTAATCTNCTTTACCTTCTTTTTATANNATAACCGTTGTTATANATCTTCCGAGTTNTNGGTAGTAGCCTATAGCAAAGTATGCTCTGGCTATATCTGTAAGCTAAGGTGCTATAAGTGGCCTATAGGTTTTTAGGGCCTTATTTAGAATCCTATCTGGTCCTAGTGCTATATTATTTAAAAGGCGGCTAATAGTCCTAGCCATTTCCTCTATTATTATGTCGCTGTTAACCTATAGGCGAGTCACTGGTGTTTTGCCTATAATATTACTAAGGTCTACTAAAGCCGGTTAGGGGAAGAACCTTTCTATAAGGATCTTTACCTTCTTATTATTATTATTTATGGCCTATAATTCTCCTACTCTTTATAAGGGTAGTAGGTATAAGTCTTCTACTAGGCGCCCTACCTTTTTCTTTACCTATTTTGCTATAGCCTAAAGGCCCTTATTATAGGGGAGGCTCAGGTTAGAAGTATACTTATTTATAAACCGTCTCCAGTTATTCCTTACTTCTTTTTTTAGGGTATTCTTTAACTAGTTTCTTATATCTTTATATTATCTCTTATCTTTAGGGTTATAGCTACTTATATATTTCTTTCTTACTCGTTATTAGCTAGTAACTAGAACTATATATTATATAGACTATATATATTATATATAGGGGCCTAGTTTTAAGATCGGGCAGTGCTCTTTTAGCCTATTTTTAATTGCTGCCTAGATCCTTTCTAGTCTTTAGTTAATTTCCTTAGGGGTGGCCAATAAGCCTTACTTATTTAGTATTAGGTGGATTTCTTCTAGGTCTTAAAGTTATTATTTAACTATATTAAGGAAACTGTCTATCTTAAGCTTCCTTATTACATATCTTTTTCTATTTAATTGCGCTTTAATATCTAGGTCTAGCTGTATCTAAATAGGGATATAGTTTAGGGTAAGTGCCTATTCTTCTTTAGGGTTATACCTTTTAAGTCTCTAATATAGGCCTTCGTCTATAAATATAAGGTTAATTATACTTCTAGCGGTGCCTTATTGCCATATAATTGCTCCTAGAGGGGTAGCTAGCTTAAGGCCCCAGATATCCATAGCTCTTAGTAAGTACTTTAACTGTTAATCTATAGTAATATAGATACCCCCCTACCGCGGTTAGTAGAGGTTTATATCTCCTAGTAAAATAAACTCTATACCTTTAGTTTCTAGTAAGCTTATTACTAATATAATATTCTTTATTTATAGGACCCCTTTAACCCTAGGGTTATATACATTAATAATTTATACCAGTCCCCTATATATTTAGATTGTTATAACTATAGTATCTAGGTTAACTGCCTGCTATAACTATAAGGACAGGCTAATAGCCTTACTAATTATAAAGCATACATATATAGCTGCTTTTGGTTTATATAGGAGCTAGAATCCTTAGGGGCAGTATATTAATTATATAAAGGTATTATAATATAGTTCTTATATAGTAAGGATATAATATTTTTCTAGGTCTAGACTGTCTAGTAGGGGCCTTACAAGGCGGTAGTTTATGTTGCCGTAGTTATACTATATAATAGATAGGTAGCGAACCCCTAGTAAGGGTCCTTTAACTCTCCTTTATTCCTCACTTCTTCTATTTCTACTTTCTTTAGGATATTTAGAGCTTCTATCTCTTATATCTATACCCTAGTTACTACTTATTTTATATAGAGCTTTCTATTTCTATATCTTATATTCCTATTAGCGCTTCTATATCTAAATCTATTATTATTACCGGTTCTTCCCCTATTCTTACTAGTCGGCTATATACCCTTTATAGGTCGGCTATAAATATTATATTTGCCATATTAAGTCTAATTCTTAATTATCCTAGTTTTAAGCCTACTGTTACTATCTATAGGGGTTTTCCTACGGGGCGTTCTCTCTCTTATATCCCCTATAACCCTTATATCCCTAATTAATCTAATAATATCGCACGGCGTCGCTTCTAGCCCATTAAGGCTTAGAATAGCTAGCCTAGCCCTCTAGTATTAAAGGTAAAAAACGCTAGAAAGGCGCCTATATCCCCCTAGCTTATTACCTATTATTTTTATTTATATAACCTAGCGTGCAGTTATTCCCGCAGCTATTAAGCCCTTACCTTCTATCTCCTATATTTAATACAGTTTTCTCTCTCCCACGCCTTATATATGCTTTAGTGGCAGTTTACGCATTTTATTTAGTTTTAATTTAAGTAATATCTTATATTATAGGGGCCTATATAGTGGCCGCAGTATACCTATACTGCGCATATAGATTAGGTGTATCCCTATTATATATAGCAATAGCATTATTCTAGGCGTAGTCTGTGGTTATAAAGCCTTATATTGTATATAAGGCCATTTATAATAATTTCTTTTTAGATAAAGAGTTTTTATATTCCTAGTATATATATGCTAATAATAAGGGAGCTATACGTTTATCCAGCGTCTCCCTAGTAAGTCTTTAGCGACCCTTATATCCTCTTATTGTTCTCATTATATACTTAGTTTGTATTTTCCTATTAAAGCTATTAAATTTAGGTGATTTCGAGTCCTAGTATAAGGCGTTCCATTTATCTTACTATCTTCTATATAATTGCTATATTATCCGCCTAGCGTCCCTTTTTTACCCTAAGGCTTATAGGAACCACTAGGACTTTAACTAGGTAATCCTTATGGAGTACTTTTATGCTAATATGTTTTCCTAGCCTATTCCCTACCCTTACGGCTTATTCCTTTACCTATTAGTCCTTTAGGGTAACTCTAATATCTCCGCTCTTAAGGTATTGGACTATAATAGCGTTATAGACCTCTTTACGTATTTTTATAAGGACTTCTATTTCTAATTATCCTCTAAGCCCCTCTGCTTATTCTATATTTAGTTATATTATAATTATATACCTAGTTATTAACTTAAGGAAAATAGGTTCCCTGTGCTATAAAAGCGTAGCTATAGCGGCCTAGGTGCGGTTCGCTAGTAAGGGGGGGTTATACTTATTTTTAATTTTGCTTAGCCGTTAGAGGATTTAATTAAGGGTTTATTAAAGGGGCGCCTAAGGTTCGCTAAATTAGCGGAGCTATTCTACTAGCTATATTAGTTTATTATAGCTAACAGTTACTTCCCTATAATTTTAGATACTAGACGCGTCTAATAGGCTTTATATTTTATTAGATGCCTTCTTAATAGAGGTATTTCCGCTTTATAGTATAGTATTCGCCCGTCTTTATTATAGAGGGCTATTGCTAGGTGTAGTTCTAGCGGTCGCGCGCAAGTGCGAGCCACCGTCGTTTAACGTATGCCTCCCCTGCGATGTATGCATCTTAGGGGGATTCTCTAGGTGTTTTTCAGGGTTCTTTTGGTTGGTTTTGGTCTTTTTGGGCCGGGTGCAGCAAGAGCTCCTTTTTCCCTTAGATTATTGGGTATATATATATATATGATTTATAGGCTTATTATAAAGACCTTATTATCTTTCCGGTACATATTAAAGTGGAACGCTATAGCGCTAATTACGGCAATATTTACTATAGGGGGGCTATATAATAAGGATATACGCAACTTTAGGGGCTTCCAGGGTATTAGTACTATTATTACTCCTTTTAGCTCCTATTGCATCTTTTAGAGGTTATCCCTTATATCTTATTAGTACGTTCTTTTCTATACTGGTTATGTCACGGGACGGAGGTAGTGGCTACGAAGCGTATATATTTAAGGAGTCTATAAGATATTACGCGATCGATTGTAAGGGTCGAGGGCGTAAGGAGGTAATACACCTACGCGTAGCTGACATAAGCTGTACGCGAGGTGTATGCGAGAGCACGGGGCTTTCCTATAGAGGCCCCTGCGTGGGGTTCCGTAACACTACCCCCCCTTTTATAAAGGCGGAGCTTTGGTGACGCTATGGTTACTATATATATATAAAAGGGACACTTAAGGTATAGAAAAGAAGAAAAGGGGGGTATTACTAAAGGCTTAAAACAACGTTATATAATAGGGCTTAGTATCTAAAAATCCAACTAATTAGATAACTTTAACCGCCGGTTAAAGTTCCTAGATATCTTAATAATATTCCGGTTATATAATCGCACTTTACCGCAATCTAATGGCAATCTAATAGCAATTTACCCTTACGTAGTAATATATAACGGTTTAACTCTATAAGGGCTTCTATAGAGGATTAGGTATAAAGTCTCTACTTAAGCCTAGTGTTTATAGGTTCGCGTAGTAAAAGTCGCTAATTAGATCCTTTGCATTTTTAAAGTCTTTCTATAGTTGCCATTCTGGCTAATTTATGTCAAATCCTATATATATAGCTCTATAGTAGAGCCGTCGTCCTCTACCTTTACTAAAGTATTTAGAGTTAATAATTCGTTTAATGGTCTACTCCTTATAGTTCTTATCTTTATTCTTATCTCGGATTAGTACTAGTAGGGGTTTAGGCTATATTTGCCCTAGTAAGAGGTTAGGCTAATAGAGGTATAGTAGCTATAAGTAAAATACGGGCTATATCCCGCGGGTAGCTAGGGTAGGTAGAAGTTCTAGCTTATATACGGCTCCCCTATTAATAACTTGTTTAATTAAATAGGGGCTAAGGTTCTTATAATTAAGTGACTTTATAGGCCTCTATATAGAGATATTATATATATCTAGCTATACTTAGTCGCTAACACGCATCTCCAGTGGTGGCGTTTTATAATAATTGGCGAAGTAAACCTACTTTACTTAAGCCTAGGCTATTTCTCCCTTATAGTAGTTAAGTAGATTTTTTATATAGTTTATATGCTGGTTAGTAAGTAGTATCTTAAGGCGTTTTTTATATGGCAGTTTCTTATTAATAGGTTTTAGTAGCTCTATACTGGATTAGGGGTAATAACCCTTATTTATAAAGAATGGGGTAAGTCCTATAGTGGTTAAAACGTAGTTATTTACTACGAATTTACCTAGTGGGAGGTAATCTACCCAGTTATTTTAACTATAGGCGACTACCTATTATAGGTACACTTTTATACTAGTATTAGCGTTTTCTAGTTACCTAGTAGTTTTATAATAAAAGGATGTAAATATCTTAACGGAGATACTAAGGCGTTAGTAAATTCGTCTTTATACATTAGAGTTAAATTATATACCTTAGTTGGACGTAATTAAGTTAGGTAACCTATATAGTTAATAAACTTTGCGGAAAAAGGCGTTAGTAATGTCACTAACGACTACGCCTTTAATTAGGACATAGTGGCGCTCTTTTATAAGTCGGTATATTATTATAAGGATATTCTTATAGGTACGGCCATATCGTTTATAGGGTAGTAGGTTAATAACGAAATCTATAGCAATATCTGCCTATTGTTATATAGGTACTAGTAAAGGGTATAGTAGTCCTTAGTACTTTATATTAAAGGCCTTAGCGCGCTTATAACCGTAGCAGGCACCTATAAAGTGTTTAACTAAGTCTATTATTTTTAGCTAAAAGTAGTATTAGCTAAGAAGCTTATAGGTTCCTCCTTTACCTAGGTAGCCGCTTAATTAGAGGTCGTAGGCTATTTAGATTAGTTGCCGTTATATAACGGAACCTTATAGTAAGAACTACGGTGGATTTGTCAATAAGCTAGGTATGTAGGTAATGCAGGAAGTTAATAACGTAATAATAACTAGTGGAGTAGTTGCCTAACAGATTTGTTACGAACGCTTTAAGTACAATATTACGATTACTTGGAGAGGAATCGGAAGAAGCTAGTTGGTTAATACAAGCACGGTTTAGGATAGAACCCGTAGAACTATATAATGAAGAATGGTAACCAAAGTCACATAAGATGCTACGTAAGGAACGCGAGGAACGAAGGGAACTTACGTACCTTACGTATAACACGTACATTACGTATAAGAAGGATTTCTTAGGAGTACGGTTATATATTTAAGGACCCTTAGTCCCTACCTAGATAGTTCCTTTCTTGTAGTGATTCTTAGAATATAATTAGAGTTAATCTGTTAGGCAACCACTCCACCAGTTATTATTACGTTGTTAACTTACTTGCAATACCTATATACCTAGCCCATTAACAAGTCCCTACTATAAGGCTCCGTTACACAATCACTACTATAGTTACGGTTTCAATAAGTTAAATAACATGCCACCAAAAGCAGCCACCACAACGCCATTAACGGCGGCAACTACGTTAGAATTAGGTAACAACACTAACTTATAGCAGCCTATAACAGTAGGACAGTTACAAGCAATAGTTAATTAGTTAATAGGAGATAATGCGGTACTTAAAAATAGGATTAATGGAATAAGAGCAGTAAAGGTTAAGTTACTATTAATTAAAAGATTCTTAGGAGAAAGATTAAAGCTTAAAGGATTTCTTACGCAAATATATTTTAAGGTTGCGCAGGAAGGAGCAAAGCTGGCAATAATTATGGATTAAGTAGCATATGCGGGATTGTTCTTATTAGGAAGAGCACTTAAGTAGTTTAAGCCTTACCTTATAGAGATATAAGCAAATGGAATAATAATAATAAACCAAGAAGTACGGTTTATATTTTTAAGCTAGAATGGATTTATAGAGCGACTTATACAAATATTTGGGGACCTAGAAGCAACAACTATAGTAAAAAAAAAGCTTTAGGACCTAATATAACGAACTTTAGTAATTAAGTACACAATATAATTTTAAACGCTAGCTATATAACTTAAATGGAACAATAAGGCGCTTATGGCATAGTATAAACAGGGATTTAAGGCTAAAGTCTAGGATATAATTATTCTAATAGAAGATGCGGACACCCTAAGGGAATTAATAGATTAAGCGATTAAGATTAATAATAGGATCTTCTAAAGGGAATAGGCTAAGAAAGGCTAGGATAGAGTTCTATAGTTATATAAGACGTAGAGCACGTAATAACCTAAGCTAAATTAAAAACTATAGTATGGCGCAGAGCTAATAGACCTAAGTGGTACCAAAAAAACCTATAAAAGATAGAGTAAGAAACTATAGAAACCTAGAGGTTAAAAATTAAGTAATTATAGGACTAAGGAGTATAGGCTAAACTAAGGATCTTAGTAGTAGAAGATATTTAAGCAAACTTTATAGTAAAAACAATAGTTTAAAGATGGAGCTTATATAAATTATAAAAAATAGGGTTATTTTACTAGAGACTATAGAAGTGGTTAGAGTTATTATATAGTAAAGGGAACTAGACTAGTAGTATATAATATATATATATAGAGGGATAATAGTACACTGCGAAAAACAAAAGAATATTTAATTAGAAGTTTTACGTTTTATTATAATAACGCATACCGAATTTATAAGAACGCTAAGTATAGTATAAGCTATTGGCTACAAGAGCTAGAGTTAAAAGGACTTAAAGGAACTAAAGAGTTAAATAAAGAATAAGATTAACTCTATAAGCTAGATTAAGATATTACAGTAACGTATAGATAAAAATTAGTAACAATAATAATAGAGTCGGAGTACTTATTAATTAACAGCGACGAGGATAGTAAAAGAACTAACTAGGGGTATCCAAACCTTAATAACGTAATAGAAGTAGAGACTAAGACCGCTATAGAATAAGGTTTAGTAACAGGCATTATAATACTATTAGATACGGCATCTATTACTTTATAAAATAGAAGGAGTAATATCTAGAGATAATTAAGCAAGCAGACGACTGCTAGTGCTAGCTTACCACTTAATAAAGGTAAAAGGCCAAAGGCTTAAGATTCTTAAGATAAAATAAGGTATGCTTAAAGACCTATAACGGACAATAACCAATAGAGTAGAGTAGCAGCTTAGTTTAAGAATATATAAATAAGCTCGGGATAAGTATTCCTAATAGCATAAGACTCTTAAGATAAGATAAGTAAGATCTAAGATTCTTAAGACAAGATAAGGACACTAGTAAAGCCTAGTTAGACTAAGGCTAGAGCTAAGCTTAAGTTAAAAGCAAGCTTAGGATTAAAGAATCCAAGGGATTAAGAATTTAGAGTATAAATTAGGACACCTATAAGCAAGAGGCAAGGAGCTTCTTTATAGATTAGGGAATCTATAATACAAATAGTAGTTAGACTAGGAGACAGATATATAGACCTAGAAGACTTACCAGTTAAACAAGATGTTTAGACTAAATATTAAGAGTTTAATATTAAGATTAAGAAGTAAGAAGACTTTAAGGATCCACTTATAAGACGTAAAAAAAAGAAACTATAGAGGAATTTAGAGCAAAAATTACCTTATAGTAGGAACAGAAACTAAATAAAAGATCTAGCATATTAGGATGTATAAAGGATAGAGTACTAGTATAAAGAATTATTAATAGGCTAAGAATAGGTACATTAAGAGCTAAATAGCTTAACGAACTAGAAAGTAAAGAGGATTTAGGGATCCCTACTAGGTTTAAAGAACGATATATAAAAGGCTATTACAACACAGTAATAAAAAGATACTTTCTTATAAACAAGCCGTATATACTCTAGCAGCTATACTAAAAGTGGTATAAATAGCGACACAATAATAAGTAGGAAGATTTCTATATATAGTTAGACGAAAGAGTTATCTAAGACTATCTAATTACGGAAAAAGCGATAAACTATATTAAGGGAGTATTAATTATAATATTAAAGGATCTAGAGGAACAATTAGAGGACTAGAGAAGTAAGAAACGCGTCTTAATACCTATAAATAAAGTCGCGACGTTCAGATTAGCACGATGAAGGTTTAAGCTTAAGGATAAAAACGAGCCAAGAGTTAACCTAAAGCACCTAGTACACTATACGCTATTATAGATTGTATATATGGATGATATATATAAAATGTATAAGAATCTAAAAGAAAAGAATTGGAAATACCCTATAAGGATATACTAGATAATAGATAANNNATAGTANAGNAATGCTAANTATATATATANATNGCATCNAGCAGAAGTCTAAGAGGAANGANATTTAATACTTTAGCCAGGAAGATTCCTTATAGAAGAATGCTTAGATAGATAATAATAGTAGAAATATCTAGAGAACACCTGTCTATGGTATATTAAAGACAAAAAGTAAACTAGGTATTAGCCAAAAAATAAGCTAAATATAATAGGATTAAGCAGCTAATAGTTAGGAAAAGTGGAGGCCTACGGGACTAAAGGGAGCCAGTAGTAGAGCCTTAGACCCTTAAAGGAATTTAAGGATAATACCTAAACCTAAGAATTAAATAGCAAGATTAATAGTTTAAAGTATTAATAGATAGTGGAGTAATAAGAAACCATATCTTACTAGTAGCAGTTAAAAGAATGGGGATACTATATAGGCAAAAAGAGTACTTTTATCTATTAGTAATAATTTTAGGAGATCTAATAACCTATAAAGGAGGCATTATTAATCTTAAAACAGGACCAATTTAGATAACTATTAAAGGAAGATAAATTAAGATGTCTTTTAATATATTACTATTAGGGAATAATAAGGCAGTATTAGGAATGCCTTAGTTATAGAAATATAATCTAAAGATTAATTAGGTTATAAGTTAGATTAATATTAGAAATATATAATAACATAAGATATAATAATAAACTAAGTTAGTATAGTACTAAGTCGGAGCAATATATAAGGAGACTAATTAAGAATTAAGTTATGTACTAAAGAGATACTATAAGTATAGCAAAAAGCTATAGTTACTAGAAAGTAAAAAGCTATTAAAGTATATAGTATAGGACTATAAAATAGAGCTAGAACTAGGAATAAGTCTAAGGTTCTACCCAACTTATAAGTTAATAGAAAAAAAGTTATAAGCACTTAAGGAGTTTATCTAGAAAAATCTTCGAAAAGGATATATTAGACTATTATAGTTATTAGTAGGATATCTAGTACTATTTATACTAAAGAAGAATGGAAAACTTAGGCTATATATTAACTATAAATAGTTAAATAGCATTACTAGAAAGGATAGGTATNNTTTACCCTTAATTAGNNAAATCTAAGANAGGATNNGTAANNCGNAAATCTTTANAAAGATAGATCTAAGATAGGCGTACTATTAGATTAGAATTAAGGAAGGCAATAAATAGAAGGCAGCCTTTAGGTTAAAGGAAGGACTATATAAACCACTAGTTATATAATTCGGGCTTATAAACGCACTAGCAATATTTTAGAAGCGCATTAACAATATATTAAGAAAATATTTAGATAAATTTATTATAGCATACCTTAACAATATTATTATCTACTTAATAAGTAAGGAAGAATATAAAGAACACATTAAATAGGTCTTAAAGAGACTATAAAAAGAATAAATGCTAGTAGCAATTAAGAAATGCGAGTTCTTTACTAGGAAAACCGATTTTGTTAAATTTATTATTAAACTAGGCCAACTTAGCATAGATCTAAAGAAGATTGAGGCTATAGTAAATTAGCAAAAACTAGAGAATATAACGCAGTTAAGGTTATTTTTAGGGTTCTGCAATTACTACAGAAGGTTTATAGCTTAATAGTTAAAGAATATTAAGCCACTTATAAGATTAATAAAGAAAGAAGAACTATAGGCATAGGAAAAGGAATAAAAGAAACTGTTTAAAAAGATTAAATAGTTATTTACCTAAGAACCAGTTCTTAAGATCTATTAACTACAGTTAGAGACAGTGGTTGAAATAGATATATTAGACTATATACTAGGAGCGTACTTTCTATAAAAATATTAAGATAAATAGCACCCAGTAGCATATTATAGTTAAAAAATAATACTACCGGAACTAAACTATAATATCTATAACAAGGAGTTATTAGGTATAGTTACAGCATTAAGGGAATAAAGATTATTCTTATAAGGTATAGAAAAATTATTTATAGTTAAAACGGATTATAAGAACCTAATAGGGTTCCTAATAATGAAAAAACTTAATTATAGATAGGTTAAATGGGCAGAGATGCTTGCGGAATACTATTTTAAGATTTAGTATACTAAGGGTATAGAGAATATATAAGCAGATGCTTTAAGTAGAAAGGCTAAACTATAAAATAATAAAAAGCCATTAGGGGCTTTATTGCGAAAAGACATAAATAGATTAATTAGGTATAATTATCCAAAAATTATAGTAATATAAGAAGAGAAGATCTATAAATTACTAGAGAGTAATTAAATATAAAAGATCCTAGATATATAAGTAGAAGATTTAGACTTAGAGCAGTATAAGAATTAGGAAGTAATATATATACTAAGATCTATTATAAAAGAGTTTATTAAGTTATTTTATAAAGAACTAACTTAAGAATATAATAGAGCTATAGGCTTAGTATTAAGACTTTAAAAAGAGTATATTATTAATAGAATCTAGGAACTAGTGGGGCAAGTTATAAAAAAATATTTAAATTGCTAAAGAAATAAACTAATAAGGCATAAGCTATATAGAGAGCTACAACCAGTTAAAATACTAAAAAGACTATAAAAGGTTATATTATAGGACTTTATTATTAAGTTACTAAAGTTAAGAGACCCTATTACCGGATAAAATTATAATATAATCTTAGTAATAATAGATAAGCTTATAAAGTAGGGGTACTTTATAGTATATATAAAAGAAATATTAGCGAAAGATATCGCTAGAATCTATATTAAGGAAGTATTTATAAGATATAGAGCACTAAGTAAAATTATATTAGATAGAGATCTAAGATTTATAGTAGCATTTTGGGAAGTATTTTTAGCAGAGTAAGAAGTTTAAGTAGTAACTTCTACCGCATATTATCTATAGATAGACGGTTAAATAGAAAGATTAAATTAGATACTAAAACAGTATCTAAGGCATTATATTAATTATATACAGAATAATTAGGTATCGCTATTACTAATTATATAGTTTATATATAATATAACACCACAAAAAGGGATAGGTACGTTACTATTTAAGGTGAATTATGGATATAAGCTAAAGACCTTATTATTGCTATATTAAGTAAAGAAAACAAGTAGTATAGCTAAGTAAAAAATAAAGGATTTAATAAATCTTTATATAGACCTTATGGAAACAGCTAAGGTGGTATAGCAAAGAATAAAAAGGTATTACGATACTAAGAGATCTAAGGGACTAGATCTTAAGGAGGGAGATAAAGTATAGCTACTACATAAAAATTTTAAAAGTTAATAACTAAGAAAGAAGTTAGACCACGTTAGACTAGGACCTTTTAAAATTACGCAGAAAATTTTATTAGTTATATTTAAGTTAAACCTACTAGCTAGGATAAAGATCTACCCTATATAGTATATTATAATACTAAAGCTAGTATATAGGAATATTAAGCCACTAACCTATAAAGCGGACACGTATAGAGGATAAAAAGAAGACAAATAGTAAGTTTTAAGGATTATTAGTTATAAGGACGTAGATAATAAAATATAGTATAAAGTAAAGTAGATAGGCTATAATAAGACTACCTAGGAGCTACTAGAGAACCTAAAGAACGCTATAGGAAAGGTATAGGAGTATTAGAAGAAAAAAGGTTAGGTAATAGTAATAAAGAGAAATTACTAAAGAACGAGTTACCTAAGGGGGACCTAAAAAGAGCGACTGCTAAACTACTTAGAGTTATTTCCTTCTCTATTAGAAGAGAATTTATTCTTTTATTACTAAGTTCCTATAGACCTTATTCTATAAGCTTCCACTTCTTAAAATAAACCTTCTTATACACTTTTTTAAGATAAAGTAAATAGGTAGATGCCGTAATATAAGTATTTAGAGCCTTCTATTCAGCATTCTAAGAATGCTTAAGCTTAGTAAGGGCCTACGCTAGGTTACTATTAAGCTTTATAGTAGTAGATTAAACATAAAACCCTATAATAAATTACTTAGGGAACTTAGAGACTACTAAGAGCTATAGGACGCGTATATTTAGCATTAGAAGTAAAGTAAATATCATAGGACAATTAAACGTTTGCTTTAGTATACTCTAAATAAAAAGAGGGCTATTAAAATAAAGGACTCGCCAACATAATACACACTAACCCCTCTTTTATATAATAAGAATATAAAGATGGTATTATTTTACTAAGTAATAATATTGCAGCAATAGTACGGGCACGACGTTACGCGTATAAAGAAGAAGAAGCTTTAGGCATTATAAGTAATAATATTAACTAAATTAATTAGACGGATATTATACCTCTAGTAAATAACTTAAAGATACTAAGTATCTTTAAGAACAAAGATAAAGAAAAGGGAAATGGTATTATAGACGCTTTAAGTATAATATTACAACTACTTAAAAAAAGTTAGAAGAAGCTAGTTAGTTAATATAAGTATGGTCTAAGATGGAACCTATAAAACTATATAACGAAGAATAGTAACTAAAGTCATATAAGGTGCTATATAAGAAACGCAAGAAATAAAGGGAACTTACGTACCTTATATATAACATATACATCACATATAAGAAGGATTTCTTAGGAGTACAGTTATATATTTAAGGACCCTTAGTCCCTACCTAGATAGTTCCTTCCTTATAGTAATTCTCAGAATATAATTAGAGTTAATCTGTTAGGCAACCACTCCACCAGTTATTATTACGTTATTAACTTATTTACAATACCTATATACCTAGCCTATTAACAAGTCCCTACTATAAGGCTCCGTTATAAGATTAACTCTAATTATATTTTAAGAATTATTATAAGGAAGAAACTATCTAGGTAGGGATTAAGGATCCTTAAATATATAACTATACTTCTATAAAATCCTTCTTATATATAATATACATAATATATATAAGGTACGTAAGTTCCTCTTATTCCTTATATAGTATATGTAGCATACTATATAACCTTACTTACTATTCCTTATTATATAGTTCTACGGGTTCTATCTTAGACTATGCTTATATTAACTAACTAGCTTCTTTTAACTCTTCTCTAAGTAGTTATAATATTATACTTAAAACGTCCGTAATACTATCTCTCTCCTCTTTATCTTTGTCCTTAAAGATACCTAGTATCTTTAGGTTATTTACTAGAGGTATAATATCCGTCTAATTAATTTAGTTAATATTTTTACTTATTATACCTAAAGCACTTTCTTCTTTATACGCGTAATATTATGCTTATACTATTACTATAATACTATCGCTTAGTAAAATAATACTATCTCTATATTCTTATTATATAAAAGAGGGGTTAGTTTATATTACGCTAGCGAATCCTTTATCTTAGCAACCCTCTTTATATTTAAAGTGCACTAAAGTAAATATTTAGTTGTCTTATAACGTTTACTCTACTTCTAACGCTAAATATATATATTTTACTATTCTTAATAGTTTTTAAGTGCCCCTGTTAATTGCTACTAGGGTTTTAAGTTTAATCTGCTGTTATAAAGCTTAATAGTAACCTAGCGTAGGCCCTTACTAAGCTTAAGTGTTCTTATAATATAGAACAGAAGGCCCTAAATACTTATATTATGGCATCTACCTATCTTTTTTGTCTTAAGAAGGTCTATAAGAAGGTTTATTTTAAAGAGTAAAAACTTATAGAATAAGGTTTATAGGAACTTAGCGATAAAAAAACGGATTCTCTTTTAGTAGAAAAGGAAACAGCTCTAAATACCTTAGCAGGTACTCCTCTTAGGTCCCCCTTAGGTGGCTTATTCTTTAGTAATTCTTCTTTATTAATACTACCTAACCTTTTTTCTTCTAATACTCCTATACCTTTCCTATAGCATTCTTTAAATTTTCTAGTAGTTCCTAGGTAGTCTTATTATAGCCTATTTACTTAACTTTATACTATATTTTATTATCTATGTCCTTATAACTAACGATCTTTAAAACTTACTATTTATCTTCCTCTTATTCTCTATATATATCTGCTTCGTAAACTAGTGGCTTAATATTCCTATATACTAGCTCTAGCATTATAATATACTATATAGGGTAGATCTTTATCTTAGCTAATAGGTTTAACTTAAATATAACTAGTAAAATTCTCTCTATAATTTTAAAAGGTTTTAGTTTAATATAGTCTAACTTCTTACTTAGTTATTAACTCTTAAAATTTTTATATAGTAGCTATACTTTATCCCCCCCTTTAAGATCTAGTCCTTTAGATCTCTTAGCATTATAATACCTTTTTATTCTCTACTATATTACCTTTACTGTTTCTATAAGGTTTATATAAAGATTTATTAACGTCTCTATCCTTTACTTAGCTATACTACTTATTTTCTTTACTTAGTATAGCGATAATAATATTCTTAGTTTATACCTATAATTCGCCTTAAATAGTAATATTCCTATTCCTTTTTAAGGTATTATATTATATGCAAACTATATAACTAGTAATAATAATACCCAATTATTCTATATATAATTAATATAGTATTTTAGATACTGCTCTAGTATCTAATTTANTCTTTCCGTTTAACCNTCTATCTGCGNATAATATGCGGTAGAAGTTACTACTTAAACTCCTTACTCTACTAAGAATACCTTCTAGAATGCTGCTATAAATCTTAGATCTCTATCTAATATAATTTTACTTAGTGCTTTATATCTTACGAATACTTCCTTAATATAGATTCTAGCAATATCTTCTACTAAGATTTCTTCCGTATATGCTATAAAGTATCCCTACTTTATTAGCTTATCTACTATTACTAAAATTGCGTTATAATCTTGCCTAGTAATAGGATCTTTTAATTTTAGCAACTTTATAATAAAGTCCTATAATATAACCTCCTATAGTTTTTCTAGTGTTTTAACTAGTTATAGCTCTCTATATAGCTTATATCTTGCTAGTTTATTTTTTTAGTAATTTAAATATTTCTTAATAACTTATCTCGCTAGTTTCTAGATTCTATTAATAATATACTCCTCCTAAAGTTTTAATACTAAGCCTATAGCTCTATTATATCCTTAAGTTAATCCCCTATAAAATAACTTAATAAACTCTTTTATAATGTTTTTAGGCACGTATGCCACATATTACTTCTCTATTTTTATACTACTCTAATTCTAGATTCTCTACCTATGTGTCTTAGATTTTTTATAACTAATTACTTTCTAGTAATTTATAGGTCTAACTAGTTTCCTTTATTACTATAATTTTTGGATAATTATATCTAATTAATCCGTCTATGTCTTTTTGTAGTAAAGCCCCTAATAGCTTTTTATTATTTTATAGTTTAGCTTTTCTACTTAGAGCGTCTACTCGTGCATTATCTGTACCCTTAGTGTGCTAAATCTTAAAATAGTATTCTATAAGTATCTCTACCTATTTAACCTATCTTTAATTAAGTTCTTTTATTATTAGGAACCCTATTAGGTTCTTATAATCTATTTTAACTATAAATAGCTTCTCTATACCTTATAAGAATGCCCTCTATTTCTAAAGTACTATAACTATACCTAATAACTCCTTATTATAGATGTTATAGTTTAGTTCTAGTGGTATTATCTTTTAACTATAGTATATTACTAGGTGCCATCTATTCTAATATTTCTATAGAAAGTATACCCCTAGTATAAAGTCTAATATATCTATTTCGACCACTATCTTTAGCTTTAGTTAGTAGATTTTAAGGATTAGGTTTTAAGTAAATAACCCCTTAACCTCCTTAAATAGTTTCCTTTATTCTTCTCCCTATACCTAAGGTTCTTCTTTCTTTATTAACCTTATAAACGGCTTAATATCCTTTAACTATTAAGCTATAAACCTTTTACAGTAATTATAAAACCCTAGAAATAACCTTAACTGTATAACGTTCTTTAGTTCTTGCTAATTTACTATAGCCTTAATCTTCTTTGGATCTATACTAAGTTAGCCTAGTTTAATAATAAATCTAACGAAATCTGTCTTCCTAGTAAAGAACTCGCATTTCTTAATTACTACTAGTATTTGTTCTTTTTATAGTCTCTTTAAAACCCATTTAACGTATTTTCTGTGCTTTTCCTTACTTATTAAGTAGATAATAATATTATTAAGGTATGCCATAACAAATTTATTTAAGTGTTTTTTTAATATATTATTAATACGCTTCTAAAATATTACTAGTATATTTGTAAGTCCGAACTATATTACTAATAGCTTATATAGTCCTTTCTTTAACCTAAAGGCTGCTTTCCATTTATCACCTTTCTTAATTTAGATTTAATGGTACGCCTATCTTAGATCTATCTTTGTAAAGATTTATACATTACCGATCTTATCTTAAATTTCGCTAATTAAGGGTAAAGGATACCTATCCTTTCTAGTAATGCTATTTAACTATCTATAGTTAATGCATAGCCTAAGTTTCCCGTTTTTCTTTAGTATAAATAATACTAAATAACCTGCTAATAACTATAATAGTCTAATATATCCCTTTTGTAAGTTCTCCTAGATAAACTCTTTTAGTGCTCTCCCTTCTTCTTTAGTAAGCTTATAGATTGGAAAGAACCTTAAACTTGTTCCTAGTTTTAATTCTATCTTATAGTTCTATACTATATATTCTAACAGCTTTTTACTTTCTAGTAACTATAGCTTTTTACTATACTTATAGTATCTTTTTAGTACATAACTTAGTCCTTTATTTATTTCTTTATAGGTTACCCCTACTTAGTACTATACTATCTTAGCTTATTGTTGTATTTTGCGGCGTTAAGTATTTTTAATATTAACCTAACCTATAACCCAATTAATCTTTAGATTGTATTCTTATAACTAAGGCATTTCTAATACTGCCTTATTATTCCCTAATAGTAATATATTAAAAGACATCTTAATTTATCTTCCTTTAATGGTTATCTAAATAGGTCCTATTTTAAGATTAATAATGCCTCCTCTATAGGCTATCAGATCTCCTAAAATTATAACTAGTAGATAAAGGTGCTCCTTTTATCTGTATGGTAGCCCTATCCGTTTTATTACTACTAGTAAGATATAGTTTCTTATTATTTTACTATCTATTAGTGCTTCAAACTATTAATCTTGCTATTTAACTTGCAAATTTAGGTATTGTCCTTAAATTCCTTTAAGGGTCTAGGGCTCTACTACTAGCTCCCTCTAGTCCTATAGGCCTCTACTTTTCCTAACTATTAGCTACTAGATCCTTATATACTTAGTTTATTTTTTAGCTAATACCTAATTCGCTTTTTATTTTTGATATACTATAGATACGTATTTTCTAGATATTTCTACCACTATTATCTATCTAAGCATTCTTCTGTAAGGAATTTTTTTAGTTAAAGTATTAAGTTTCCTAACTCCTAAACTTCTACTAAATGCCAGCCGTATATATACTTAGCATTCCTATACTATCGCTTATCTAGCGCCCAATATATCCTTATAGGGTATTTCCAATTCTTTTCTTTTAGATTCTTATATATCTCGTATATATCATCTATATATGCAACCTATGCTAACATGTAATGCGCTAGGTGTTTTAGGTTAACTCTTAACTTATCTTTATCTTTAAGTTTAAACCTCTATTACGTTAATCTAAACGTTTTGTTTTTATTTATAGGTACTAAGATACGTCTTTTACTTTTTTAGTCCTCTAATCGTTCCTCTAGATCCTTAGATATTATAATTAAGGCTCCCTTAATATAATTTATTACTTTTTCCGTAATTAGGTGGTCCTATATAACTCTCTCATTTAACCACATATAGAAATCTTCCTACTCGTTATTATGTCTTTGCCTATACCACTTTTAGTATAGCTGTTAAAGTGTATACAGCTTATCCATAAGGAAGTATCTTTTTATTACTGCGTTATAACAGCCCTTTATATATCGTTCTTCGAATCTAGTTAGAATCCCTAGATTCTCTTTATTTTCCAGTTTAGTAAGCTACTTAGCTTTTAGTATACCTACTCTTAGCCTATTAGTAATTCTTTATACTAGTGCTTTGTTTTATATACGTCCTAATATACTAGATCTTATATCTAGTTTCTTTTCTTGCTATATAATAATTCTTGCTCTAAATTTATCTATTATCTCTTTAACTACTTGCCTTGCAAGTAGATCCTTAAAGTCTTCTTACTTTTTAATTATAGTATTAACTTTTTAATCTTTAGTCCGAACACTATGTTCTACTAGTAAATCCTTTAGGTCTATATATATATCTCCTAGTCTAGTTACCATTTGTACTACAGATTCTCTAATCTATAAATAGGCTTCTTGCCCCTTTATAGGTGTCCTTATTTATACTCCGAATTCTTAGTCCCTTAAATTCTTTAATCCTAAGCTTGCTTCTTTCTTAAGCTATACTCTAGCCTTAGTCCAACTAGGCTTTACTAGTGTCCTTATCTTATCTTAAAAGTCTTAAATCTTACTTATCTCGTCTTAAAAGTCTTATACCTTTAGGAAACTTTGTCCTAAGCTTATTTATATATTACTAAACTAAGCTATTACTTTACTTTATCGGTTATCGTCCATTATAGGTCCTTAAGCGTACCTTATCTTATCTTAAGAATCTTAGTTATTTCTTATCTTGTTTTAAGAACCTTAAGCCTTTAGCCTTTTACCTTTATTAAGTAGTAGGCTAGCACTAGCAGTTATCTGCTTGCTTAATTACCTATAGATATTACTCCTTTTATCTTATAAAGCGATAGATGCCGTATTTAACGGTGTTATAACGCCTGTTACTAAACCTTGCTTTATAGCGGTTTCAGTCTTTACTTCTATCGCGTTATTAAGGTTTAGATACCACTAGTTAGTTCCTTTTTTATTCTCGTCGCTATTAATTAATAAGTACTCTAACTTTATTATTATTATTGCTAATCTTTATCTATATATTACTATAATATCTTAATCTAGCTTATAGAGTTAATTTTATTCTTCGTCTAACTCTCTAATTCCTTTAAGTCCTTTTAACTCTGGCTCTTATAGCTAATAGCTTACGCTATACTTAGCGTCTTTATAAATTTAATATGCGTTATTATAACAAAACATAAAACTTCTAATTAAACATTCCTTTATTCCTCGCAGTATACTATTATCCCTCTATATGTATATATTATATACTATTAGTCTAGTTCCCTTTACTATATAGTAACTCTAATTACTTCTATAGTCTTTAGTAAAATAACCCTATTTTCTGTAATTTATATAAGCTCTGTCTTTAAACTATTACTTTTACTATAAAATCCGCTTAAACATCTTCTGCTATTAAGATCCTTAGTTTAGCCTATACTCCTTAGTCCTATAATTACTTAATCCTTAACTTCTAGGTTTCTATAATTGCTTCCCCTATTTCTTATAGGTTTCTTTAGTACTACTTAGGTCCATTGGCTTTACGCCATACCATAGTTTCTAATTTAGCTTTAGTTATTACGTACTCTACGTCTTATATAACTATAGAACTCTATCCTAGCCTCTCTTAGCCTGTTCCCTTTAAAAGATCTTATTATTAATCTTAATTGCTTAATCTATTAATTCCCTAAGGGTATCCGCATTTTCTATTAGAATAATTACATCCTAGACTTTAACCTTAAGTCCCTATTTATACTATGCCATAAACGCCCTATTATTTTATTTAACTTATATAGCCAACGTCTAAAACTACATTATATACTTAATTGCTAAGGTTTGTTACATTAGGTCCTAAAGCTATTTTTTTGCTATAACTATTACTTCCAGGTCCCTAAATATCTATATTAACCGCTCCGCGAATTTATTCTAGCTTATAAATATATATCGTACGTCCTAATTAGTAGTTATTATACCATTAACTTGTATTTCTATAAGGTAAGGTTTAAACTATTTAAGTGCCCTTCCTGTTAAGAATAATCCTGCGTATACTACCTGGTCTATAGGTGTCACCAACTTTGCTCCTTATATAACTTTAAAGTATATTTACGTAAGGAATCCTTTAAGCTTTAATCTCTCTTCTAAGAATCGTTTAATTAAAGGTAACTTAACCTTAGCTACTCCTATTCTATTAACCCTATTTTTAAGTGCCTTATTATTATCTGTTAACTAATTAACTATTGCCTATAACTGTCCAACTGTAACTAGTTATGCGTTAGTATCCGCTATACTAGTGTCGTTACCTAACCCTAAGGTCATTGCTGCCGTTAATGGCGTTATTATGGCTGCTTTTAGTGGTATATTATTTAACTTCTAATACCGTAACCGTGGTAGTGATTATATAACGGAACCTTATAGGAGGAACTATGGTGGATTCGTTAATAGGCTAGGTGTGTAAGTAATATAGGAAGTTAATAACATAATAATAACTAGTGGAGTAGTTGCCTAATAGATTAACTCTAATTATATTCTAAGAATTACTATAAGAAAGGAACTATCTAGGTAGGGACTAAGGGTCCTTAAATACACAACCGTACTTATATAAAATCCTTCTTATACATAATATACGTGATGTACGTAAGGTATGTAAGTTCCTCCCGTTCCTCGCGTAGTATACATAGTATACCATATAACCTCGCTTACTATTCCTCGTCACATAGTTCTATGGGTTCTATCCTAGACCGTGCTTGTATTAACCAACTAGCTTCTTCTAACTCTTCTCCAAGTAGTCGTAATATTGTACTTAAAGCGTCCGTAACACGTTATAGATTTTCTAAGTTAGGGATAAATAGGCGGCCTCTATAATAGAGCCTAATCTCTTTTACTTTTAAGGCTGCTATATTAATCTAGCCTAAGCTTTAAAGGTTAGTAGGCAGCATATAGGCGCTAGCGGTCTTTGCGGCAATAAGTTAATATAGTAATGGGTTAATAGAGGCGTTATATGCCGTAGTAATAAGCTTATTAATTTTAGAAGGTAACTCTAGTTCTATAGTATAAAGCTAAGGTATAGTTAGCTCTATTATAGGTAGTATACCTAGGGCCAAATTTCGTGCTTTTAGGATTGTTTATTATTGGAACTAATTATAGGGGTTATTTTTAAACTAAGGAAGGTCTTGCGAGCGGCGTATTAGGCTATTAGGTTTAGTACCTTATACTCCTAGTCTATATACAATTTTAAAGTTAAAACTAGAGAGGAACTCGTTCTAATATACTTAGCGTTAGTTTAGCTACTTTGTGGTTATAAAGTACTTAAGGTTGCGATGGTCCGTAAGGACTTCGGTTAGCTAGTTAGGCTCTACTAAAGAGAGTTCTAGTTAGAATTCTTTAAACGCTTATACAATTATAAGGAGTTCTTTATTATAGATCTTATAGTTATACTCTTATAGTATAAGCTTAGACGAGTAGAATATAACTAGGTAAAGAAGACCGTTATTACCTATCTAGGAAAGAACGCCTACGTTAACATAGTCTAAGGAGTTAGTTTTAAGGTAGAGTTGTTATCCTAGTGTAAAGTAAGCTAGAATAGGTGCTTTAGTAAAGGTATTTTTAAGGTCTTAGAATGCCTTCTCGTATTTAGGCGTCTAGGTAAAGTATAGGTGCGTTTTTCTTCCTTTTACAGAAAGGCCCTTTATTCGCATTATTGCTATAAGTAGTACTACTACGCCTAAAAAGTTATATATAAATTTCTAATAAAAGTTAGCGAAACTAAGGAAGGCTTATACGTCCTTAATATAGTTAAGGGCTTACTATTTAGTAATTATGCGTACCTTCTTAGGGTCTATATAGACACCCTTAGTAGTAATAATTAGTTTAAGGTATTTTACTTCTATAACTAAGAATTCGCACTTCTTTAAATTAATATAAAGTCCTACGTCCCTAAGGCGCTGTAGGACCTTTTAAACGTATTTAGTATACTTAGAGGGGTTATTACTATAAATAAGTATATCGTCCAGGTACGTAGAGTAGAAGTTATTAATAATAATTCATTGCTTAACGTCCGATTCGGATCCGTATTGGGCCCACGCGGACTACTCCTTATTTACATATGGGGAGAAAACTCAACTTAAGAAAGACTTAACTTGAGAAAACCCCGTGATCCATCTCCCCGCCTCTTGGGACTCGCCTACGAGGCGCCTGCGAGGCGCCTGCGAGTCACCTGTGGTGCTCCTACTACCTTACTTTTTGACCTCCTTGGGAACCACTGCTGCCGTAACTAGCCTACGGACGCGCTAGTATCGCACACTTTACTCTGCTACAGTAGAAGTTATTAAGGTAGTCCTATAAGGCGTTATTAATATAGCTTTAAAAGGTGCCTAGGCCGTTATATACGCTAAAGGGTATAACGGTATATTTAAATTGGCCAAAGCGCGATACGAATACGGTTTTCTATTTATTACTTTCCTGTATTTAAAAATAGTTAAAGGCGGCGATAATATTAAGCTTAGTATAGATTTTAGCTTAACTAAGCCGCTTAAGGGTCTTACGTATAAGCGGTACTAGGTATTGGTTTTTAATTAATTAATAATTTATTGCTTAACGTCCAATTTAGATCCCTATTGGGCCTACACGGACTACTCCTTATTTATATATAGGGAGAAAACTCTATTTAAGAAAAATAAGAAAACCCTATAATCTATCTCCCCGCCTTTTAGGACTCGCCTACTTAGCGCCTATAAGTTGCCTATAGTGCTCTACTACCTTACTATTTAACCTCCTTAGGAACTACTACTGCCGTAATAAGCCTACGGACGCGCTAGTATTATAAACTATTACTTTACTACTATAGAGTTACTAGGGGGCACCTACTGCTTACCCCCTTGCCTTTTATTACTATTTCCCTTGTAACCCGGAACTAATTTAGCATATTTTAACTAATAAGCCACTAGGTGACCGCCTTAAGGCCTTTTTATATTAAGAGTAGTATATTATAGTTCTCTATACTAGCTACTAAGAGCATTATTTCTTAATTAGTACATAGGGGGTATAGCAGTATTACGTGTTTTGGTGTCTATCTTGGCCAGCTATATTTATATCTTAGGCTACCTACTAGGACACCTACCTAGTAAAGCCAATCTTTTAGTCCTATTATTCCTATTCTTAAGAGTGTTACTATTATATTTTCTACCTTTATTAGGCCTTCTTAGAGCCCTTAGGTATTTACCCCCTATAACATTAACTATACTATAGCTTAGGTTTATCTTACCTAAGTTAGCCTTTATACCTTTAACTCCCATTTACCTTTTTAGCGTTAGTCCAACCAGTATTATATTGCGGTAGATGGTTTCCTAGCGTTCTTATATATTCTACTTTAGCTCCTTTCTTTGTCTTGCTATTATCTTTACTAACCTCTTATACGTCTCCCTTCCTCCTCTATATAGGCCTGGGCCCTAAAGCGGCATTATTTTTCTTCTACTTTCTTTATCTATTTCTCTAATATCTCTTCCCTATTTTAGGGTTATTAGTTTATTCTCCTACGGGGCACCCTAAGGTCCCTCTATAGTTTACTTAGGCGTATCTTAATATACTTTATAACATTAGAGTTACGTTTATTTTACGTCCTTTATATTATAGCGGCTTTAATATATAACTATAGGGGGGGAATATTAGATTCCTTCTTAAGCAGTACTATGGCCGTTCGCTTATACCCGCCTATAATACTTTAGAGGTAGGCTATTTAGACCTTTTAAAGTGGTTTAAGGAGTAATTTAAGGGGGCCCTTTTTAGTTTCTCTAATGGCCCAAATATTAGATCTATATGTTATGGTTAGCTAGACGACTGCTATATATAGTAGGCGTAACCTCTAGAAGCATGGACCCTATATAGAATTAACAATCCTAAATAAAGCGATAAACTATGCTTAGCCTTTACGGGCCGCTTACGCCGTATATACGCTCTACTAGAGCTTACTATCTACCTATACTCCTAATACCCTTAGGCCCTAAACTGGTTAACCCCTAAAGCCTTAAATATAAATTATATGCTAAAGATCTATAAATTAGTTGCGTTTTCTTGTGAAATAGATTAGCTAGTATTTCTTTAGTAAGAATTAGACTTTATAACGTTTTGCCCATTCTATATAAGTGTTATAAGCTTTCTCTAGTGTTCTGTAATTCTCTGCGGCTATTAGCCTGTATATAATTAAGTTTATATTATTAATAAAGCCTATCCCCTAGGTTGCCCCTTCCTTAAAGGAGTTAAGTAGGTTACTTATAAAGAAAAGGAAGAGTATAGGCGAGAGGGGTAATTCTTATAGTATTCCTATTATAACTGCGATAGGGGGGCTCTAGTATCTACTAAAGACTAGTAATATTTCTTTCTAGCCTATAAACCCTTGGATAAATTATATAATCTATTTTAGAAAGCCCTTTACCCTAAAGATATATAGGAGACGCTCGTAGGGTATATTGTTATAGGCACCACTAATATTTAGGCTAAGTATTAATACTATAAAGTCCTTTCGCATCGCCTACGCAGATTTAATGGTGGTAGTAAATAGCGTAAGTGCTAATAGTGTTAAGCGGTTCTTTCTTACCCCTATTTAGCTTTGTAGTAGTAAGGCGTATTCCTCTACTGTATCTGCTATATGTTCCGCTATTACCCTTTTTAAGATCTTACTAAGGGTGTTTTCTAAGGCAATAGGGCGGTAGCTTCCTGGGATTAAGTAATCTGCTTTACCTTTTTTTTATAAGATAACTGTCGTTATAGATCTTCTAAGTCGCGGGTAGTAGCCTATAGTAAAGTATGCTCTGGCTATATCTATAAGCTAAGGTGCTATAAGTGGCCTATAGGTTTTTAGGGCCTTATTTAGAATCCTATCTAGTCCTAGTACTATATTATTTAAAAGGCGGCTAATAGTTCTAGCTATTTCCTCTATTATTATATCGCTGTTAACCCATACGCAAGTTACTAGTGTTTTACCTATAATATTACTAAGGTTTATTAGAGCCGGTTAGGGGAAGAACCTTTTTATAAGGATCTTTACCTTTTTATTATTGTTGTTTATAGCCTATAATTCTCCTGCTCTTTATAGGGGTAGTAGGTATAGGTCTTCTACTAGGCGCCCTACCTTTTTCTTTACCTATTTTGCTATAGCCTAAAGGCCCTTATTATAGGGGAGGCTCAGGTTAGAAGTATGCTCGTTTATAAACCGTCTCTAGTTATTTCTTACTTCTTTTTTTAGGGTATTCTTTAGCTAGTTTCTTATATCTTTATATTATCTCTTGTCTTTAGGGTTATAGCTACTTATATATTTCTTTTTTACTTATTATTAGCTAGTAACCAGAACTGCATATTATATAGACTATATATATCACGCATAGGGGCCTAGTTTTAAGATTAGGCAGTACTCTTTTAGCCTATTTTTAATTGCTGCCTAGATCCTTTCTAGTCTTTAGTTAATTTCCTTAGGGGTAGCCAATAAGCCTTACTTGTTTAGTATTGGGTAGATTTCTTTTAGGTCTTAA
This sequence comes from Cenococcum geophilum 1.58, assembly GCF_001692895.1. Lineage (NCBI taxonomy): Eukaryota > Fungi > Ascomycota > Dothideomycetes > Gloniales > Gloniaceae > Cenococcum > Cenococcum geophilum. The sequence continues at coordinate 694,465 of NW_027137637.1, forward strand.
AGTTATTATTTAACTATATTAAGGAAACTATTTATCTTAAGCTTCCTTATTACGTATCTTTTTCTATTTAGTTACGCTTTAATATCTAGGTTTAGCTATATCTAAATAGGGATATAGTCTAGGGTAAGTGCCTATTTTTCTTTGGGGTTATACCTTTTAAGTCTTTAGTATAGGCCTTCGTCTATAAATATAAGGTTAATTGCACTTTTGGCGGTACCTTATTGCCATATAATTACTCCTAGGGGGGTAGCTAGCTTAAGGCCCTAGATATCTATAGCTCTTAATAGGTACTCTAACTATTAATCTATAGTAATATAAATGCCCCCCTACTATAGGTAGTAGAGGTTTATATCTCCTAGTAGAATAGACTTTATACCTTTAGTTTTTAGTAAGCTTATTACCGATATAATATTCTCTATTTATAGGACCCCTTTAACCCTAGGGTTATATACATTAATAATTTATACCGGTCCCCTATATATTTAGATTATTATAACTATAATATCTAGGTTAACTACCTGCTATAACTATAAGGATAGGCTAATAGCCTTACTAATTATAAAGTATATGCGTATAGCTACTTTTAGTTTATATAGAAGTTGGAATCCTTAGGGGCAGTATATTAATTATATAAAGGTATTATAATACGGTTCTTATATAGTAAGGATATAGTATTTCTCTAGGTCTAGACTATCTAGTAGGGGCCTTATAAGGTAGTGGTTTATGTTACTATAGTTATACTATATAATAGATAGGTAGCGGACCCCTAGTGAGGGTCCTTTAACTCTTTTTTATTCCTTACTTCTTCTATTTCTACTTTCTCTAGGATATTTAGAGCTTCTGTTTCTTATATCTATACCCTAGTTACTACTTATTTTATATAGAGCTTTCTATTCCCGTATTTTGTATTCCTATTAGCGCTTCTATATTTAAATCTGTTATTATTACTAGTTCTTCCCTTATTTTTACTGGTCGGCTATATACTCTTTATAGGTCGGCTATAAATATTATATTTACCGCATTAAGTCTAATTCTTAATTATCCTAGTCTTAAGCCTACTGTTGCTGTTTATAGGGGTCTTCCTATAGGGCGTCCTCTCCCTTATATCCCCTGTGACCCTTATATCCCTAATTAGTCTAGTAATATTACGCGGCGTTACTTCTAGCCCGTTAAGGCTTAGGATAGCTGGCCTAGCCCTCTAGTATTAAAGGTAAAAAACGCTAGGAAGGCGCCTATGTCCCCTTAACTTATTGCCTATTATTTCTATTTATATAACCTAGTGTATAGTTATTCCTATAGCTGTTAAGCCCTTACCTTTTATCTCCTGTATTTAATATAGTCTTCTCTCTCCTACGCCTTATATGTGCTTTAGTGGCAGTTCGCGCATTTTATTTAGTCTTAATTTAAGTAATATCTTATATTGTGGGGGCCTATATAGTGGCCGCAGCACACCTATGCTGCGCATATAGATTAGGTGTATCCCTATTATATATAGCAATAGTATTATTTTAGGCGTAGTCTATAGTTATAGAGCCTTATATTATATATAAGGCTATTTATAATTATTCCTTTTTAGATAAGGAGTTTTTGCATTTCTGGTATATATATACTGACGATAAGGGAGCCATGCGTTTATCCGGCGTCTCCTTAGCAAGTCTTTAGCAACCCTTATATCCTCTTATTATTTTTATTATATGCTTAGTTTACATTTTCCTATTAAAGCTATTAGATTTGGGTGATTTTAAGTCCTAGTATAAGGCGTTCCGTTTATCTTACTATCTCCTATATAATTGCTGTGTTATTTACCTAGCATCCCTTTTCTACCCTAAGGCTTATAGGAACCGCTGGGACTTTGACTAGGTAATCCTTGCGGAGTACTTTTATGCTAATATATTCTCCTAGCCTATCCCCTGCCCTTATGGCTCATTCCTTTACCTATTAGTCCTTTAGGGTAACTCTAATATCTCCGCTCTTAAGGTGTTAGACTATAATAGCGTTATAGACCTCTTTATATATCTCTATAAGGACTTCTATTTCTAATTATCCCCTAAGCCCCTCTACTTGTTCTATGTTTGGTCATATTATAATTATATACCCGGTTATTAACTTAAGGGGGGTGGGTTCCCTATGCTGTAAAAGCGCAGCTACGGCGGCCTAGGTGCGGTTCGCCGGTAAGGGGGGGTTATACTTATTTTCAATTTTGCTTAGCCGTTAGAGGATTAGTTTTTAATTATAATAGCGTTAAGTCCTTTATAGTTAACGTAGAATTAAATACCTCCTCCTAGCTTCTTAGTAAGAAAGATAGGGGCGGCTGCTAGTAATATACTAGGACAAATAAATCCTTTATTAAGGTGCTTATTAATATACTTTTTTATAACTAGAAGTTTATCTTTTAATATTAGGTACATTAGGAAATTTTTTTTTAGGGTCGTTGTTGCGGTTTGCGGCAAATTGCCGCAAACCGTACGGTTGCGGCAGATGTATATAGTCGATAGCAATTTACGTAAAACGCACGTTTTATAATAAGTTTGCAGCACCTTAATAGCAATTTACGCGTTTTGCAATAAATTTGCAGCACCTAATAGTAAATTACGGCAAAATGCTACCCTATAAATAAATAGTGCGCAAACTGTACAAATTGTACAAATTATAAAAACTATACAAATTGTACGAATTATACGAATTGTACAAATTGTAACTATATAAATTATAATTATATTATATAATAACCAAATTATTACATATTTCCATAGATTTCTATAGTATACTTTTAAATATATTTATATTATAACTATATAAAATGTAGAGCTATCTACTTTAGGCGTTAAGGGGGAAGCCTCTTACGGAGGCTCTAAATTATCTACCTACCTACCTACCTACCTGCCTACCTACCTGCCTACCTACCTGCCTGCCTACCTACCTACCTACCTACCTACCTGCCTGCCTGCCTACCTACCTGCCTACTTACCTACCTATCTGTCTATACCTACCCGTCTATGCCTACCTATCTGTGCCTACCTATCTGTGCCTACCTGTCTATGTCACCTTAATTCGATCGATCGATCGAATCGTTTATTGTGTTCGCTGGCTGGTCGTTTAAATGGTTGTTGTGTGGCTTTGGCGACGGTTGTGTGGCTTTGGCGACGGTTGTGTGGCTTTGGCGACGGTTGTGTGGCGATAATGACGGTCGTCTGGCTCTGACGGTCGTCTAGCTCTGGTGATGGTTATCTGGCTCCGGCGACGGCCGTCTAGCTCTGACGATGGTTGTCTGGCTCTGATGGTTGTCTAGCTCTGGCGACGGTCATCTGGCTCCGGCGACGGCCGTCTAGCTCTGATGACGGTCGTCTAGCTCTGATGACGGTCGTCTAGCTCTAACGACGGTCGTCCAGCTCTGGCGACGGTCATCTAGCTCCGGCAACGGTTGTCTGGCTCTAACGGTTGTCTAGCTCTGGTGACGGTTATCTGGCTCCGGCGACGGTCGTTTGGCTCTGACGACGGTTGTCTAGCTCTGGCGACGGTCATCTAGCTTTGGCGATAGTCGTCTGGCTCTAACAACGGTCGTCTGGCTCTGACGACGGTCATCTAGCTCTAACGGTCGTCTAGCTCTGGCGACGGTCATCTGGCTCCGGCGACGGTTGTCTGGCTCTGANGACGGTCGTCTGGCTCTGACGGTCGTCTAGCTCTGGCGATGGTCATCTGGCTCTGGCGACGGCCGTCTAGCTCTGACGACGGTCGTCTAGCTCTGACGGTTGTCTAGCTCTGGCGACGGTTATCTAGCTCTGGCGACGGCCGTCTAGCTCTGATGACGGTTGTCTAGCTCTGATGACGGTCGTCCAGCTCTGACAACGGTCGTCTAGCTCTGGCGACGGTTATCTGGCTCCGGCGACGGTTGTCTGGCTCTGACGGTTGTCTAGCTCTGGCGACGGTTATCTGGCTCCGGCGACGGTCGTCTGGCTCTGACGACGGTCATCTAGCTCTGGCGACGGTCATCTAGCTCCGGCGACAGTCGTCTGGCTCTAATGACGGTCGTCTGGCTCTGACGACGGTCGTCTGGCTCTGACGGTCGTCTAGCTCTGGCGACGGTCGTCTGGCTCCGGCGACGGTCGTCTGGCTCCGGCGACGGTCGTCTGCTGGCTGTCGTTCTGGTGTCTTCCTAGGTAGGGAGGATGTAAGGAAGGGTAAAAAATGAGGTGGCTACCTAGGTGAATATAAGGGGTATACTTGGCAGAGGCACGTGTCAAGGCTATCGGGAATATAGCGGGGACCCGATAGTAGTGTGTCGCGCGCACATATAAAGGCTTTGTGTAGAGCTTCGTGTAGAGCCTCTGTACGCAGAGCTTCGCGCAGAGCCTCGTGTAGAGCCTCGTGTAGAGCTTCGTGCAGAGCCTCGTGCAGAGCCTCGTGCAGAGCCTCTATATGCAGAGCTTTGTGTAGAGCCTCATGTAGAGCCTCGTGCAAAGCTTCATGTAGAGCTTCGTGTAGAGCTTTGTGTAGAGCTTCGTGCAGAGCTTCTGTACGCAGAGCTTTGTGTAGAGCCTCGTGTAGAGCCTCGTGCAAAGCTTCGTGCAAAGCTTCGTGTAAAGCTTCGTGCAGAGCTTCGTGTAGAGCTTCGTGCAGAGCTTCGTGTAGAGCTTCGTGTAGAGCTTCGTGCAGAGCTTCGTGCAGAGCTTCGTGCAGAGCTTCGTGTAGAGCATTGTGCAGAGCTTCATGTAGAGCCTCATGCAGAGCCTTAGTACGCAGAGCTTCGTGTAGAGCCCGTAGAGCCTCATGCAAAGCTTTATATAGAGCTTCGTGCAGAGCCTTATGTAGAGCTTTGTGTAGAGCTTCGTGCAGAGCCTCGTGCAGAGCCTCTATATGCAGAGATTTATGTAGAGCCTCGTGTAGAGCCTCGTGCAAAGCTTCGTGTAGAGCTTCGTGTAGAGCTTCGTGTAGAGCTTCGTGTAGAGCTTCGTGTAGAGCTTCGTGTAGAGCTTTGTGTAGAGCTTCGTGCAGAGCTTCGTACAGAGCTTCGTGTAGAGCCTCGTGTAGAGCCTCGTGCAAAGCTTCGTGTAAAGCTTTCGTGGCAGAGCTTCGTGTAGAGCTTCGTGTAGAGCCTCGTGTAGAGCCTCGTGCAAAGCTTCGTGTAAAGCTTCGTGCAGAGCTTCGTGTAGAGCATCGTGCAAAGCTTCGTGTAGAGCTTCGTGTGGAGCCTCGTGCAAAGCTTCGTGTAGAGCTTCGTGTAGAGCTTCGTGCACGAATTCGTGCAAAGCTTCGTGTAGAGCCTCTCGTGTGGATCGTGCAAAGCTTCGTGTAGAGCTTCGTGCAGAGCCTCTGTACGCAGAGCTTTGTGTAAAGCCTCGTGTAGAGCCTCGTGCAAAGCTTCGTGTAGAGCTTCGCGCAGAGCTTTGTATAGAGCTTCGTGTAGAGCTTCGTGCAGAGCTTCGTGCAGAGCTTTGTGTAGAGCCTCGTGCAGAGCCTCTGCATCAGGATTTTTTTTTAGGCACGTTGTTGCAAGTGAAAATCGGGGTCTGCAAAACCTGCAGGCGTAAGTCGCAATTTTAGTATTTGCGGCAATTTGCAGCAATTTGCTACAAACACATAGATAGGGCAGGCGCGTGTATAGGTAGCCTATGTGTTTGTAGCAAATTGCTGCAAATCGCCGCAAATTGCCAAAATTGCGACTTTCGCAGGTTTTGCAGACCCCGATTTTCGTTTGCAACAACGTGCCCAAAAAAAAATTTCCTGATGTATAGTCTTTTATAAAATAGTATTTTTCCTTATTTAATATTAATAGTATAGTTATTAGGTTAATATAGCGGGAGTATATCTACGCCCTTTTATAAGTATATATTAGTAAAGTTATAGACCTCTTAGGGAGGAGCTTATAGAGTTCTTTATTGGTAAGTCCTTTTTTAAGCTTTATAAACTTTTTAAAGTCTAAAGGTAAAAGTCTGTAGAGTTCTATAGGGGCGTCGTCTTTTAAAAGGTTAACTATATCTATCCTATTACTATAGAGGACGTAGTCCTATTCTTTATTAAGCTTATATAGTTATAATTAGAAAGCTATAGTAACGGTTTAGCCTTTCCTATATACTATACGGTAGAAGGATAAGGTATTTATATAGTAGTAGTTAGTTATAGATAGGATAATAAGGGGTTCCTTAAGTTAATATCCTAGGGAGTAAATAAAGGCGGCTAGGCTATGCCCTAGGCAAGTCTCTTTATAGTATTTAGAATTAAAGGTTACTTCTTTTTTCTTCTAGTTAATAGCGGGGTTATATTATTTAAGCTAGTTTATTCTAAGGATAATAGGCTAGTTAGTAAGTAGTATAATATAGGCCTAGAGTTTTTCCTAGTGCCTATTTATATCTAGGTGGAGTTATACTATATAGGTAATCTTCTATATAGTATAACTACCGTTAGCAAGTTATAGGGCGCGGGCTTTAGTAAGGGGTAAGGTAGGTAGATTATAATACGCATAAATTAGGTATCTATAAATTTATTAGTAGCTCTACAATTAATTATAAGCCCGGCCTGCCTACCGTACTACATTTAATCTATATATTTAGCGCTTACTAAGCAATTAGTTGCTACCTTGTTTAAGAAGTCACTATTTCTTTTACCTTTATAAGTGTTTTAAGCTTCTTCTAGATACCTCTCTTGTACTTATAATTACCTTTATTTACTAAACGGACGGACGATTAAATATTAATTGCATTAAATATTGGTTAAACCGAACTAAACCTAACCATATAAACCCGACCGTACGAACCCCAACCTTCTTTAACCTAGATACACAACCATTTGACAAAGTCAACCTATTTACTACAGCGTAACGACCTTATATAGCGTCTAAGTGAGAGCCTAGCTAGCGCGATAGCCCAAGCATAGAGCTAGAGCGAGATGCTAAAACATAGAGCTAGAGTATAGAGCTAGAGCGAGATGCTAGAGTACGGAGCTAGAGTAGAAGCTAGCTTGGATATACTAATGGTAAGAGATAAGGATATTGGGTAGATATAAGGAAGGCACTAAACTGACAGCAGCTAGTAGAGAACTGTTGCTAAAACTAGACAACCGTTTGAACGACCAGCTAGCGAATATTAGATTAAACCAAACTAGAGCCTTAATATAGGCCTATCGCCAAATTAAATTAAGGCTTCCTAGGGAGGCACTAATACTATACTAAACGGACGATTAAACTAAGTGTATAAACCCGACTAACGAACGAACCGACGAATTAAATTAAAAGTTTAGAACGTCTAAATAAGGTTACACTAAGACACTAATTAGACACTTCTTAACCCTTTTAAATTAATATTCTTTAACTAGTTATAACAGACGACTTCTATAGTACTATAAGCTTATAGGGCAAACCAGATATAAGGCAATAGGCTAGATACGAGGCTTATGCTAGATGGATAATTACTAAAACAGTATGGAAGGATCTAGTACTACTACGACTTAGCTAGATACTAGATGGATAGTTACTAAAGGATATTTAATTAAGAAACCACCGTTACTAAAGCCGTACGACGACCGTTTAAACACTAGAATAATTTAATTAATTAATTAATCGAATTAGGCTAAAGCTAATATTAATATAGGAACAATTAATTTTAATTCCAAAGCACTAATCCTAACGTCTCAACGTTACTAAATCTGATGTCTTAACGTCACTAGATACGACGTCTTAACGTCACCAAAGTCACCAAATGACTACGTTAATCTCCTGCAATAACAGCAGCGTCTAAAGCACATTAATGCAATTAAGCAGCTTTATAAGCACGTTAATGCAATTGAACAGCTTTATAAGCACGTTAATGCAATTAAACAGCTTTAAAGATCTACCTCTATATCTACCTTAACTATAGATTAAAAAGGTCTACCGTAAGCACGGATTAATTAACTGCCTCAAATATAGATTAAAATACTACACCTAGATTAAACGATTTAGTAGAGCCTCCTATAAAGGATGCTAAATATCTACCTCGACTATAGATTAAAAAGATCTACTGCAAGCACAGATTAATTAACTGCCTCAAATACAGATCAAATCACTACACCTAAATTAATTAATTTAGTAGAGCCTCTTATAAAGGATGCTAAACAGTTACTAATTCCACGCAGGACTGTATTACTAACTCCTAGTAGAATGGTACCTCCAGATCTACTAGCGTTAAATACCATAAGGACTTTAAGACGGTATCTTAGATATAATTAAAGCAATTCCTGTCCAGCCTACATTAGCACCAGTTGCGATAACCGCAACGTTACTAAATACGACGTCTATAACGTCACCAGAGCATTAATATCGGCCCATTAGCGATTAAATTAAGCTTTACCATTCTTAAATTGTATCTAAATTTCCTATTTTTAGTATAGTTTCTACCTTTATTTTTGTTTTTTATAGCTTTAACTACACCGTCAAATCTAGGGGGGTGTGTAACCAACTACCTAGACTGTGCTAAGACACAAGGTTGCAGCCTAAAAGGCTGCATCAATACTACTTTCGTATACCTCGTATACCTCATATATGGTTAAAATCGAGTCATAGACCCTACGGTTATGACTCTACTTTTATGTATATATACCACTTGATTTCCATAGATTTACAATCAAGTCGCTCGTTTAATTCCTACACACTGCAAAGCTTACATTTATTATTAGGCGATTATAGTCGTACCAGGCGTCCTATACTTTATTTAGGTTAATATAGATAGCCGCTAGGTACTGTATTATCTTATTAACAGATATAAATCGGATAGGGGAATCGTCCTTAAACTTAGCTTAAAGGTACCATTAGGCGTCCGTAGTAGTTTAACTAAAGAGGTAGAGCATTTTGGCTTCTTTAGAAAGGAAATAGTTATAATTAATGCGGAGCTTTCCTTATACTTAAATCCTCTAATTCTTAAAGGTAGGGTCTATCCTATTAGATAGTAGTTAGGGGTTAGGGAGCTTAACGGACTTTAATTACTTCATTATTATATCCGTACTCCCTAGTATATTATATTCGGTAAAGTAAATAGGTTAGCTAGGGCTTTAAAAAGGGAAAGCTAGGCTATTTTATAGGGCCGTAAGGCTTGTTAGGATCTCTTATAAGGTCTCTTATATATTCTTTACCTTAAGACAATCGGCTTTTTAGCTAGCTATAAGGGCGCGAATCTGCTCGCGTATATCTACGACGTCATTATTGTCTTTAATTTCTAATCCTAATTAGATCTTAGGTTCCTCTTAGGTAAAGGCAGCTCTCTTAAATAAGCTAGCTTTAAATACCATTATTAGCTTTTAGGGTTCGTTAGTATTATATGCTTTAGTTTTAATTCTAGGGGTATAGGTCTAGTCCTATCTGGCTTATAAAGTAGGATATTAGTAAGGCCTTCCCAGGCAATATAGAGTAACTTTAGTGTTTAAGTATAACGCGTTAACACGTCGTTATAGACAGGGGTCTTCTTTTAGGGTGGGATATTATTAAGGCCTTCTTAGGTAATATAGGGAGAGCTTAGTATAATGTAACGGCTCGCACAAATGCCTCTAAACTAAAGCTTGTAGATTGCTATCTAATAAAGATACTAAGCTAAGGAGAAGAAAAGGTGGTCGCGAGGGCTGGTGTTAACAAATAGGTAGCGCAAGTCGCTAAGGCGCTAGCAGTAGACGAGCCAATAGTAGGCGAGCTAACAGTAAGAAACAGTACCAGACAGTATACGACAGTATGACAGGTGGCAGAATATGGCAGAACTTGGTAGGTAACGCGCTCTAGCACCGTCACACTTATAGGGCCCTTAATATAGAAAAGCTTAGTACTTACTATACTTTATACCAAAGGATGCATATAATAGTTCTATTAGTTCTATAAGTTATAATTATAATTAAAATCAATCTTTTAATTATAATTATATATCTATAATTAATACAATTACCTATAATAAGAATAGGTAGGAATAGAATATAGGAATAAAGCTTTAGTATTAAGAAAATTGTTTATTAATTTTCCTACTATATAGTCGGCGTGAAAGAAAAGGAGAAGAGGTAGCCTGTGCCATAGATATGCTAACTATCCTCTGCAATCCTGCCTTGTCCTGAATACCCTTAATAACCGAACCTAGAAGGCTGGAGAGATATGCACAACAAGCCCTCCTCCACACGACGCCGACCTCTCACCCTTACCTTTCCTATGCTATCTCAAAGGTTCCAGGCTCTGGCTATGGCCATGGCCCATACCTCTAGGTCGACCGCGTCAATTGAAATGTTCCGCTCTGGGGCTATTGGAGGGCGTCGCATGATTCCGGCGAAAGGCAATACAAATGGCGCACCAGTGATGATCGGGGGTGTTGACCTAATGTCAATTGTCGTAACTTGCGTACACATTGCGAGATTTCGGACTCCGAGTGGTGCAGACCTTGTTACGACTCTATTGGGGGTGGTGACAAGCTCGTATTTTTCAAGGCGAAAGGTACGTTGAGATTTTGTGAATGAAAGCAGAATTACCAAAGTAGTATTATTCGGGGGCACCTGGGCAGAGAGCCACCACTGCGCGTCAATATGCAGACGCGCCAAAGTCTCCGCCCAACCAGCCTCGATAACTAAGGCGGGCCATGGCTGGAGACAGATAGGTGCTATCGTGCTATCGGCTTCTTTGAATGAATTATTTGAGCGATGTTGGTACCGGGCTGATCCAAGGATGAGGTAATTACGACCAGGCCGAAGGCCTATGCGTCCCATTTCTTCTTGTATGAGAGCCATCAGGATATTGTGCATCATTTCTTGCACTAGGCCCACCATCTTTACAATTAATTTACTATCATCGAGCTGCAAACGAATTGGGTAACGGAGTCGGTCGATGTACTTCAGCTTTGAGCAGTCGAAGTCCGAAAAAACGATCCACAGCTGCGCGTCATCACCGTCCGGAGCTCGTAGACGGTCTGTAACGGCCTTTTTGAAATTGGCAATGCTAAATGGCAGTTCTTGGTTTTGCTCGAGTCCTGCTGCGGGTGGAATTTCAAGAGTCGTGCCGAGCTCGAACACTGGCGGTTCAGTAGTTGGTGAGGCTGGAGAAGTCATGATGATGAGCTAGAATTTCCAGAAGGCGGTATCTGGCGTTCGTTTAGGAAGGAAGGAGTTGAGGAGTAGCCGAGTTGAAGATAGAGTGACCGCCCAGATCGTGCACGGTCCTGCATCGTTCACACCCACGTGAACTCGCGATCTTGGAATTTCTCCCTCGCCCTTAAGCCAATACATGGACTTACACCTTGAAGCCTCCTTCTACGTCTTCCTAGACAGTACATCTACAAATAATCGGAAATGGATTCCTACCGTATACTTGTTCTTAGGCTACATGTAAACTTGAACCCCGCGAAATATCCTATGCCACTTTATCAGCCACCCCCACAGAGCGCCAACCACACCACCAACTATGTGGTTTCGCTTCATAGATACATGCCAAGAGCTTGGATAAGGAAGTTATATGCGTCAGATGGTCTGCGTCCTAGCCTGATGGCGCACATTTTAGCCTGGTCATCTACATGGCATCCATTAAAGCGCTCCGAGCTGGAGACTTGCCTTGAGGACATTCTAGCATCACCTACGGCAAGTAACGAAGAACTCGAATTGAAGAACCCTTCATTTGGACAACCCTTATAGACGTGCATTGGAAACAGCAACCTGGCTATAAGCTTATCCTTGGTAATCAAGAGCCTACTGAGATGGGGACATCGCCTAGTGTAAAGAAAGACGAGGATTTGGGCGGAACCGCGAGGCCGAGTGGTGATTGGCTAGACTTTGGAAATATGAGTGAGTATAACGGAGAGTCATCCACACCAAAGCTGTCGGAGCCGTCTCTTGGTGTTCCAGTATGGGGCCTAGCGGATGTGGAAGAGGCGTCGTTTCTAAAAGACTTCGATTTCTTTGGGAACGAAGAAGATGACACGCATTGTGAGGCTCCTACCCAGAGCTTCCTATCTCCTTTTCCGCCAAGCGGTTTGGGAGACTTTAACTTCACGGCACCTGTCGAACTGGCCAATCAGCCCTCGCTATTCAACAATAGAAAGCGGCGCGCGTGTTCGCCGCCGGGTACGTATAACAGGCGCGTTGGGCCTCCTACTTACAATCAAGACTCTTCCCCCACCCCAGAGAGCTCAACACACCCCGCATATAGGTATCCCAGCGGAGTCTTAAAAAAAGGGGTTCTCCCTTGGGATGACAACGAGAGTTCGAGTCGCGAAAGACGCCGTCAGAGGATATTCTCTGATCGGGGAGATGCTACCAAAGAGATTCAACGATCTATTTCCAGAATCAATGGAAGAGCTAGAGAACCTATACCACTCGTACCACCTCCCTTCGTTTGTCCCATCTTTCTTTCCGGCAACCCTATGAGCAAAGATAGGGCCGACGATATTATCCCTGTACACAGTCTACGAAAGCAGTTCAAACCATTCTATATGCGCTTTCCTCCGATGACTGTCGTCTCGCAGACGCTGTTAGTAGGACACATTCGATCATTGATCGCATACCATCTGGGCATCGGAGATCATGCTCGAGTATTCGTCGTACCATACCCCCAAAGTTCTACATGTTATTCTCTAGGACCCGAGCCTGCGAAAGTCATCGTTTCAGACTACCTTTTACTTCGAGATGCTCGGGATGAGCAATTCCGAGAGAAGGCCGAGTACGATCCTGGTGAAACGGTTGATCAGTTTAAGAAATCCAACTTCCGGGAGATTTACCAAGCAGGATCAAGCGTCCGGCTCTTTTCGAGATATCGGGAGCTGAAAGGCAATATAAAAACGTTGCAGGAAGAGGGCGTCGCACCGAACTCCGAGCTCTTTTTCTTACATGCCGATAAATCTAAAGTTAAATCCAGGGGTACTGTTCATGCCCTCCTTACGCGGGAGCAACACCCTTCTCTTTGTGTTCCTGGGGCGCGGTCCGACCGACTAGCGGGCAAAACCACGCACGCACACGGAACTTGGGAAGTCGCATACTGTAACAGGTCCAAGCCAGATCAAGCAATACAGCCTACCGTTTCGTTTCGGAGGCCCCACGATAGGAGCCACAACGTCGACGCTATCGAGATCGAAGATACGCGGCCCTATAGTACACGCCTTCGGCCCCGATATCGTCATGAAGCTATCTCGCGCGTCGGCTTGAAAGCCCCACTCCGCGTGGTGTTCCGAATTGACCATAGCAACAATGGACAATTGTGGACCGAGATGGGCGCATTGAAGGGGAAAATTCACTTCCCTCTCCTCATAAGCGATCTAAGGGAGTCTGTCGCCGTGAGATACAATTGCCAGGCTGATCGGGTCCGGTTGTTCAATGGCGGCACAGAACTGAGACATGACCACATCCGGCTTACTGATCTTGGAATTGGGCTAGGAAACGAAATTGACTACAGCATCTTAGAAGGAGCACGGCCATTTACTTTAATATTTCTGTTGTGGGAGGACCATGTCTTCGGTGTTGATTACCCCTCCGGCGAGGAACCAACGGTTGGGGATATCAGACAACTTGCTGCAAAAAGGCTAAACATCTCCGACGCTAATACGCTAAGGCTAGTGATCACGGGTGGGTCATTGCAATGCGACAGCTGGAGCATAAGAAAGGTGATGAAGCACGTTCAAGACCACACAGTGCGTATCTGGCCCTCGGAATACCTTGTTCTGCGCTACCGGGACGACACACATCTGATTCACTTTCCCAAAAACGACATTTCGAGTGGCAGGCTCACAATCACTTGGCTTAGGGCCCAGGCAGGGTGGATTCTAGGGAAACGTCTTAGAGCTTTCGATCCAGACGGCATCATTCTTTTCTTTGATGGCGGGCAGCTCCATGACAGATTTACAGGCAAATATGACGTCACGGCTCAGATGGCAGGGCTGAAATCTGGGTCGGAGGTTTGCTGTATACTGACTAACGAGAGCGATCAGCACCACTATGACCTCGACTTAAAAGAGGAGAGGAGACTTTTCCACATTATCCCGAGGCGAGACTGCGCCGTGTGCGGCGAAACAAAGGAAGTGGATGATTTTCCAGATCATATTACGCAAGCATGCGATCACGAAGTCAGCACGTGCCGGGATTGCTTGCAAAGCTGGATTGCCTCCAGCTTGGAAAGCAAGTTTTGGGACCAGATTAGATGCTCGGAATGCTCGGAGGTTTTGAAACATTCGGATATGAAGGCTAGCGCCAGCGATGATGTTTTCCAGAAGTAAGCCCTGAATGCAATGAATCAACATTAGGAAGTACCACTAACAATAACTAGGTACGATAGACTGGTAACCAGGGCTGCCTTGAGTGGTAATCTGGATTTTAGGTGGTGTATTAACCCTCGCTGCGAATCCGGGCACATCCACACATCCGGGACTAGCAACCCGATTTTTCGGTGCAGAAGCTGTGGGTTTAAAGCCTGTGCCATACATAATATAGCCTGGCATGAGGGTGAAACGTGCGAGCAGTTTGACATCCGAACGGATCCTGTCAAACGGAAGAAAGCAGAAGAGGATGCGTCGATAAAGAACATCATGGAGACTACAAAGGTTTGTCCTGGAAAGGGATGTGGAAAGAGGATTTATAAACACGATGGATGTGATCACATGGAATGTAAGACTCAGACCTTTCCACTTAAGTTTATAGTGGTCGCTGACGGGGCATTTACTAAGGTTCGCAATGCATGTATGAGTTTTGTTGGCTCTGTCTTGCTGACTACGAGACCATTCGTTTGAGGGGAAATGCAGCGCATAAGAGTGAGTGCAAGCATCATACTCTAAACCTGATGTTGTAGAGCCTGTCTATTCTGTCTGTCGAGATAGATACACCTGAACATCTCAGAGATTCATTGGAAATTTTCTTCTTACCCAGGTCCTGGCGCTCGTCACGCCTTTTTTCTGGACAAATTACGATGAAACGGATACTCCAAACCACCAGTAGTCACTGCAGAATTCACCTCTGAGGCGGTGATGGGTTCGTGGTTGTGTCCATGTCGCCATACCATCATGATATCTTCCAAATCTATGCAGCTCCGTTTTCAGGATTGATATTTGGGGCATGTTGCTGCTATCTTGGCTCTGCATGACAAATGATAGGCGCTCCCAACACCAGTAGGCCATGGTCCTCCCCCGACGTCTAAGTAACCGCACGCCAAGAGTTCGACCGCATCGTGGGCGCCGCCCGGCTTCCTGAATGGACAGACTAGCACACCCCGCCCTACGTCCGCAGCTGCATGAAAGAAACTCTCCGCTGTAAGCAGCCCCGCCCCGCCCCGCCCCGCCCCCGCTCTAACCTCCCCCAAACCCAGGGGGTCCCGCCACCATCGCCGGGGGTATGCCGCACGCCGCCGCCAAAGACGACGTCTACATGGGCTACACCATCCCCGCCGGCGCAGGGCTCACCAACAACGCAAGCCCCTTCCTCTTCCCCCTCTCCCCCCCTCTCCCCTTCCCTCCCCAGCAAAATACCCAACTTGCCACATTCATCCCCACCCCAGACCTGGACCCTCAACAACTCCCCCCCTTACGCCTTCTACCCTCAGCAGCAGCGCGCCCGCGCACCTGGACCCCCCCAGCGCGCCCGCTTCAACCTCGGCGCGGCTGCCTCGTCCGTCCCGTCGCGCTCGCAAAGGCTGCTCTGGGCGTTTTGAGTTCTGCGCGCGCGGCCGGGACGCCCGATCGAGCGGGGTGCTGTGGCGGGCGGGCTCGTTGTTGCGCCCGGTGTGGTTTAGGTGAATGAGTGAGTTTTTTTGCCTGCTTGGGTTGGGTTGGGTTAAGGGGGGTTTGGGCTGATGTGGGTTGGGTGTAGGTGCGAGACTGTTCCGTGGGAGGTGTTGAGGTTTCTTTTGGACGAGCGGGGGGATTATACCCAGGGGTTTTGCGGGCGGATGTTCGAGGGTCAAGCGGGTTGAATGGGGTTCATCGTGCTTCTGGTCTTGGTCTAAGCAGGTTCAGGCCGTGGTTTTGCGTCTCGTTGTCTTTTGTTTTCGAGGACCTCCTATCTGGGCCTCTTGGGTAGTCTCGTCGAACAAACAGGTGGTCACCGGAAGTGAGAGGGCATGAAAACTCGAATCGCATTTCATCAGGGGCTGCCAGCTCTAAATAATGGTATCTAGGTATATAGGCATCACAATTCATAGGCTATACAGGACCCCGCATCATAATCACATACGTCTTCCCCAACCCCCGAACCCTCCCCCTCCCTAAAAAAAAGAACAGCTTGCAGCGACACAGCGTGGGCAAAACTACCGCTTCTCGTGAACATGCTCGGCCACCTTCTCCGTCGGCGTCGCATCGCCGCTGTCCTCGACGACAACCGGGCGGCCATGCATGACGTTGGGCTTGCCCTTGCCCGTGATGTCGAGGAAGATGCTCTTGAAAGTGTGCGAGCTGGTCTTGCGGCCCTCCCACAGCGGATACAGGCCGACGCAGAAGGCGGAGCAGAACATCCACAGGATGCCGACGACCACCCAGCCCGCGAAGAACTTCTTGCTGAACACGTACCCGGACCCGTACATCGGCATCGGCCAGAGGACGAGCAGCGCCAGCGTCATGAATACAGTCATGTAGCGTGCGACCCGCGACGCTTTCTTCAGCTTCGCTTGCTCCTCGGCGTCTTCGGCGTCGCTGTGGCTGCGCTCGCCGGGGATCAGTTCGAGGTCGACGTGCGCGGCGGCGGCCAGGTCGTGGTCGTCGCCCTTGCGGATCGCCTTCATGGAGACCCAATCGTAGTGTTGCGGGCCGAGGGCATAGGTGAAGACGGGGACGAAGATGAGAGGGGAGAGCAGCGCGACCACGTTCCCTGCAAGCATGGGGTTGTTGGCGCCGGTGGTGTTGACGTCGAGTTTGCCGCCTTGCTTCTTCGCGGTCACGAGCCAGGCGATGAGAGCGCAGGCGAAGCCGAGGATCGGGGAGAAGGTGGCCGCGGCCCAGTTCTGCTTGCTCCACATGAGGGTCAGAGTGGCGGGAAGCACAGCGGAGGAGATGATGACGCCCATCAATAGATAGAGGTAGCCCATGGAGATACCGATGTAGACCAGGGCAGTGGACCATGCAGCCATGCAGATGGCGAATCCCACGACCATGGCGTGGGACATGTAGATGAGCTGCTTGCCCGTAGCGCGGGGGTTGAAGTAGGTCTGGTACAAATCGTAGGTGAAGATGGACGATACGGCGATGAGCTCAGCAGACATGGCGGAGGTGACGGCCATGAAAACGAGCAAAAGGGTTGCTGTAGCACCACCCTTGCCAAGGAGGGCAACCGCGGCGTTGGGAAGCACTAGTCCAGCAGATACGTCCGCGTGAGACATCCTGTCAGGATAAGTAGGGAAGACTGGGTTAGTCTCCAGGGCGAGCGCAGCGAGACCCATAGTAGTAGCTGCAAGCCATGGGATGGCGAACCAGCTTAAACCTCCCATGATATAACCAGGAAGAGCATCAACTGGGCTAGCAGCGATGGCCTTGTTGTAATAACCGTTGTCGCAGAACACAGTTCCGAAATTTCCGACAATGTTGATGACGAAGAAGATAGCACCCTCCTTGGATCTCATGGTGAGGTAGCTGCCCTCAGCGTTGCCGGAGACTGGATGAGCCTTAGCGGCTTCAACCAACAGATCGAAGACCTTTCCTGGACTGCCCAAGACGTTGCTCGTCGCGTAGGTTGTGAAGGCAAACGTGAGAAGAATGACGAGAATGACGACGGTGTGGGCATAGTCAGTCAAGAAAGTAGCCTTGATACCACCAAACATGGTGTAGAGCACGACACCAACCGGGAGGAGGAAACAAGCAGCAGCAGTTGGAACACCGGAGAGCTAAGAGAAAATCAGCATGGTTCTCAGCCGTTATGGGGATTTTGCAGCTGCGAAAACTTACAGATGTAACGACTGCAGAGCCGCCAGTCAACAACATGGAGGTGACCAAGATGTTTGTCATCAGGCCGAAAACCATGAAGACGATGTGAGTCACGGCGCCATAACGCGCGCGGATAACCTCCAGGAAGGTATGGGCATTAGGCGCTCTGCGTTTGAGCTCAATAGCGATGGTGGCGAATAGAATAATCTGTACGGTTGCTCCGGAGGCGTACCAGAAGGGACCAGAAACACCATACGAGTAGGCAACACCGGAAGATTGAAGGAGTGTAGCAGCCCAAGTCCAGGAGGATACGACAGCGGAAGCAACGAGACCTGATTTGACAGTTCTGCCAGCAGTGCTGAACATTTCTGAAGTTTGGAGTTCATAGTTGTATCTATCTGAAAATTAGTAATTTCATCCAAAATCATGTGCTTATCAGTGATTTGTGGATACAAGGCGAGAATCTCGGAGTTATTTCATACGTGTTCCCCGGAAAGCTGCAAACCTCGTAATTGAAAGGAAGCAAGCTCTGCAGTAATAGACGGGTGCTTTCAGACTCAATTACAGCAATTACTCCCATCATCCAAAACTTTCTCAAAGCTCCAGAGCTTGGAAAAAGAGCCACGGTATGCAGATAGGGGAGCTTCATATGACGATGATGCGGGGTAGTCTGAAACGCAGACAATAGAAACCACATACCTCTTGAGCACGAAGGTGGTCAGAATCATACCAAGCCTATCGTCAAGTCAATTGCAACTCTTGCCCTCTTGTCCGATGGAGAACTTACGCAAAAGCGAATCCCAAACCGATAACGATGCCATAGCCAACGCCTTGGCTGAGAGGAGGGGAGCCCATAGCTGTTGGACGTTTCAAGCTGGGTCTTTGGTAAGGGCAATTGTGCTTGGGGTTCTCAGCAGAGAAGCTTGAAGATGTCCAGCCGGCAGAGGTCTATATAAATACGCAGCAAAACGAAGCCTCTCAACGCTAGGGGGGTTAAAGCTGGCGCTAGAGAGGAGTAAAAAAAATTGTGGTAGATTCATGGGTGCCTGCTGTGTGGATTATTCGACTAAGCAGTGCCCCCAAGCTGGCCCTGCCGTGGCGAGAAGCGAAAGACGGCCATGTTCTGGAGAAGCTACCCGTTGCCTCGAGCTTGATGAAGCAAGCTGCACGTCAATCGCAGGTGTGGCACCCTAGTCCATGCTGATAAGGGCCGGGGGGCCTGCGAAGCTTGGCCCGCAAATCTCTCGATAAGATGCAAAACGTTGAACGCTGGAATTTAGTCACGTCCACAGGCCAATTAGCGGGGGCATAGAGTCACGAGATGACATGCCTGTTTAGATCAGCAGCGGGAGCATCCTTTGGTCCGCCTAATGGGCTTTAATTGGGGGGGCAGCCTTAGGAGAAAAATCGGAAGAAAATGCAGACGCTACATAGCTTTCGAAAGCAGCTTACGGCCTGCAAAGGTCGCGGTTCCAAGGGAGAAAAAAAGCCTCCTCCACGTTCCAACCCCTGCCTGCATACGGCCAAGCGGAGCCAGCAGCCCAAAAAAGTGTCTGGGCGTGGGCGCGGTGTTGTAGGCAAAAGCAACGAGCAAGCAGCAACTCATGCTTGCTGGTCATCAAAGTCGTCTCATCAAGCTCTGGAGAAAGCCCGTAAACGGGGCCCGAGCGGGAGGTCCCTGCGCCCGCATCTCGCGTCGTAATTGGCGAGTGCGCCGTCTTATCTTGTGCCTCGCCAGCCACGCCCTTTTTCCGACCTCAACTCCACATCGACGTCCATTATGTGGGATTTGTGCCATACAACCCCGAGAGCGGGAAGATAGGCTTCACTATCCAGACTTTCGTCTCGGTCGCAAGCGCGCTGGAAACTTGGCAGAGAAGGTTGCCCTTACATTCCAGCCAGGCAGACCTTATACGTTGCCTGCCTCCGGCATATGCAGCCTGTGGCCAACACATCCTTGGGTTGCCCCCGTCGCGAAGAACTTGAGAGCGGGCTGGAATGGACAATCTTACCTGGCTTCGGATCTCAAAGCTTGATAGACGGGATCGCGAATCTGATGGGAAAAGTTTTCATTCAGAGAGCCCTAAATCCTCCGATGTCGTTCTTGCCGGGTGAGATCCCACCCCAAAAGTTGCCGAGACCGCAAAATGCATTTGGGTGTGGAGAATTATATGGCCAAGTCACGGGCTGAGAGCTCTGTGCTTGGCTACTAAGAACCTCGTTTTGATATTAGACTTTAAGTGTGGGGGGCTTCCCGCACAAGACAGTAGTGTAAAAAAATGTTGGAGTAACGCAACTGGCCGCCACGAACGCCTTGTGTTAAATGCGAGAGGCCGTGCGTCCGGATGAATGGATGAAGGCCCGCATTTTGGCTGCATAAAGACATGTCTGTGCTTGAAACACCAAACGCCCACACGGCTCACTTCTCCAGAAACGGTGCCAAGTCGCTCGACTCCGATGGTAGGCGGCGAGCGCCTCAGCTGCCCTGCGCTGAGTCTGCACAAGGTACCCATTTTTGGGCCCACTTCAAACGGGACAACTTGTCACCTCGCTGCCATTACTTATTTATTAAATCGCTCAGCTTGATCAAAACCACAAACATGATGACATAAATACGAAGATACTGCTTCTCAACTTCCATTTCTCCGAAACGCTTGCCATCTCTTGTCGTCCCCAAGAACAATACGCGGGATGCGGGTCCACCAACAAGACAATGGGCAAAATATTCGTTCTGGAACCACCATTTGATTATTGAAGAAACACAGTCGCCAATCAGACCAGGCTTGTCTGGATATAAGAGCAGGATTGAGATAGGATCATCGTATGGATGGATGCTGTGGCTGATTTTCAGAGGACTGCATGCACAGAATCGGCTGATATGTTCTGGTGAGTTCTCAGCCCGATAAGGCTGGCAGCGGCGATCCGACGTTCTGGCCCACCAGGGGTGCTATCACTCTCACTTTCCGAGGTTTGGTTCTTTAGACGTCAGCACGAAATTCACAGCATCATCTACAATTCCACGTATGAGCGCCGCTCAACCAGCTGGTTGGCAAAGCTTTTGAGTGCTGAGTGACCGTATTTCAGAATAAATAGATGGGTATCGCTTTTCTAACTTCGTGAATATTATAGAATCAAGCCGTCCATCCCCGAAGCACTTCTAATCCCCTGACAATCAGCGTTTATGTCGTTGTCGAATTGGCCGGCTGAGAGAAATATTGTGCCTGCGATATATTTTGTTAGCATAAGGTTAATCTACTGGGATCGTGCAGTTTTCCACATACCTCGTTTGTGACGAGCAAGCCAGCAATACTCGCGCTGCTAAGCGTTGAAATTACTCCGGATATCAATGCACTCACAGCCAACCTCGAGACATCGCCACTCCTGCCAGGGCTGATTTGACTCAGCACGCCAATCTGGGTACCGAGTGCGCCAATATTTCCGAATCCGCAGACGGCATAAGTGGCAATAAGGCGGGATCGTGATGAAAGAGTTTGGTAAATTGGGTCGGTCTGCAAAGTGCTGAATGCCACAAACTCGTTCGCAATAACCTTGATACCGATTAACCTGCCAACGAGAAGCAAGTCTTTACCGGTTCGTGATACTCCGAGCAAGAACGCACTAGATTTGTCAGCAATTCAGGGTCGACCGTACTGAATAATGAGAAAATCTTACATAGGGTAGCAGACGTAACCCAGGATCAACTCTAGCGTGAGGTCATACTCTCCATCAAGATTAATATAGTGACCCCACCAGGTGAGAAGACCATCGACAAAGTTGAGGAGAGCGATAATGCATAGAAGCGTGGCGACGATCATCCCACCAATTCTGTGAAGGTGTCAGCGATTGGCAATCTTATGTTTGATCCCTAAGGAAAGCTTACTTCAAGCCCAACCAAGCACCATTGGCGAAGGCGTGAAGAGAGTTCGCAGCGCGGTGTTCATCGTCATCTGGAATCACCACTCTTCCGGCAGTCAGAGTCTCTTCCTCCTCTGGATAACGAAGTTTGCTAATGGCGAGTGAGGCGGGAATGCTCATGACGCAAGAAGAAATTAGAGCTTGTGGGTTGATACCCATGCCACTAGTACGCATTAGTCGGACAAACTCTTTCTGCCAAATTCCCATGGATACTCACATATATGCAACGAGCACACTACCCGCAATCGTGGCAAAACCAGAGCACATAACTTGGTGCAGCTCTGCCTGGGTAAGGTGAGCAACGAAGGGCCTGATAAGCATAGCGGATTCTCCCTGTCCGATGAATGGGGATGCAGAAGCGACAACTGCTTCGGCGCCAGAAACGCGCATGCTCCAGAAGAAGAAGACGGCGAATTTTTGAATGAACCATTGGAGAACGCCCCAGTAGTACAAAAGCTGGACGAAGGAGACGAAGAAAATGATGGCCGGAATCACACTGGTAAAGAACCATCCCAACTTTGGAACACTCGCATCGGTTAAGAAGGAGACACCGTCATTGGCGAAGCCGAGGAGTTCTCTACAGAGCGTCGAAATGAATGTGAAGATATCGCTGATAGAAGAGTGTGGTTAGTGTTCTATTTCGTGCTGGGTATTTGGATTGGTGACTTACTAGCCGGCCTTGGTTCTCAAGACGAATAGAGCAATGATGAATTGAACCAGCATTCCAACAATGACTGTGTGCCATTTGATCATCTTCCTGTTCCTTGACGTTGCCCAAAAGACAAAGATGAACACAACCAGGCCAAACAAGCTGACAGCACGGTTTGCTCGTGTGTTATCTTGACTCTCCGGGCTGGCAAAAGCTCCGACGATGATCACTGCAAGCGTCAAAGCAGCCCCGGCAGGGATTCTCATCTTCTCAGGAATGAGAGCACCAACTCTCACACCAGTATTGTTCCAGACGAAATGCATTGGCCTTGTTACAATGGTGATAGGGACATGCCAGAAGAGGAGTCGCAACATGATGGCTAGCCAGAGGAGGAAAGGAATGATCCAATTCATGTCATGGCGATGGACGACCAAGCCCGCAATCCACCATCTGCCCAATAGAAATCAGCCTGCATAAAGCCAAGAGGAAACCACTTTGCGCAAACATTGCGTGTTGCGAGCTCATGGTGCAGCATTTCTTACCCAGTGAAGAGCATTGCGATGAATATGTGGAAGAAGATCCTGTATTTGGCGTAGAACCTGGAGAAGGCATGGCCTCGAGGATCCTCTTCGTCTCCAGCGCCTTCCACGGGGCTCATGCTGTCCCTGTCCATATCGCCAGTGCTAAACCCTCCGTTTTTCTCAATGTCCTTCTCTCTGCGCTCGGGGTGCTTTCGGCGGTGGAGCGCATTGTCCATTGGGTCGGGGTCGGGGATCACACTGGGCTCAGCCGTTGTGCCTTTTGAGTAGGCAATGTCGTCGTGGCGGCCCTTCTCCGCAAAGGCACTGTGATGGAGGTGGGCATGATGATGCTCATGTGCGACGTCGAGCACAGGGTCGGTATTCTCGACCACACCGGGCATTGGGGAGGCATTGTGCTGGCGGGGAATGTGGGCCATGTTGAAGGCGGACGAGTGCGATTGTCTGCTGCGGCAAGAAAACGGCGTTGGAGAAAATGGATCATCGTGATTCTGGCGCAAGTTTATAGAAGTCTAACGCCC
The DNA here is from genome assembly GCF_001692895.1 of Cenococcum geophilum 1.58. Lineage (NCBI taxonomy): Eukaryota > Fungi > Ascomycota > Dothideomycetes > Gloniales > Gloniaceae > Cenococcum > Cenococcum geophilum. The sequence continues at coordinate 717,899 of NW_027137637.1, forward strand.
GGTACGTTGCACCAACGTCTGCCAGTTAGGGCAGTGAATGGCGCTTGGCGAACAAAGGCAACTGCCCCTTCAGGCTACGGCGATAGGACCAGCCATGGTTGATTGGACAGCTATCGGTCATCTCCGCCTCCCTTGTGCTTCAGTAACTGTTTATCGGTGTCGGAGGCTGTTCATCTATTCCTTCCTCGGTGCGTTTGGACGGCGATAAGGCTGTCCTATCGAATAGGACTGTTGCCAGCATCTAAATTGCCCGCCTATCATCGTCAGCCCGTCAGCCCCAAGCTCTTCTTGGCGTGATAAGCGGCGGCAACTCGGCGGCGAAGGCTTCGGCTGAGGCACCGTCTTTGGCTGTTGTAGCATTCCAGAACTGACAACTCCCTATTTTGGCACCAAATCGCCGTCCTTCATGCCGGTTTCAGCCGCTCATGTTGTTGCACACTGACAACTTGCGATTTGCCACCCGGCGATGCTCCAAGATCAATGTCCCATCGGAACGGTTATACTCGCATTAGTTACCTTCTCAACATGTAAATCATCTTCGGAGATTTATAGCGAGCGCATCTATCGTATCTATGAATGCTTATTTGTCCGTCTCGGTCCACAGTAATTAGAAGCCATGTTTATGGCAGAGACTCGAACCAGTAGCGCATCCTTCCAGATAACGAATTGATACACAACAATATCGTGCATTAGCATCCTTCCCACCTAGCTCTGGTCCGTCTGAGAACATTGCAATTGAAGCTAGTTTGCTCCTTAAAGGCGATATCTCGATCGTCTTGGCGTCATCTTCGGACTCGCTCACTCTGCCAGAAGCGGCATCGTAGGTTTGTCGCAAACACTTCTCTTCCACCTTCCCTACCAACTTTAATTAGTCACCCTCAAGTGTCCGTGTTCTCAGCTAGTCCCCCATTGATTAGTTCCCAACATACAAATAGCCTGCGCTCCACCATTATATCTTCAATCCCAACTTCAAGCCTTTCTCTTCTCCTTGCGACCAGCGAATAATTCATAAACGATAATCAGCCACCAAACCCAAGTCAGCACTCTTCCCTCTTCTCTCCCATTCCTAACACAAAAAAAGAAAACCACACTCACCTCCGCCGCCATCATCACCGCAGGCGGACAACGCGCCCCCATAACGACCCCTCCTGCCACCCAGCCGCGCGCCCCAGCTTCCCCGCCGCGTCCGCCGCAAGCGGCAGCACGTCGCGCGTGCCTCACCAGCACCAGCTATTCGCAACCTCGCTGAGCAGCGTGACCCGGACGCCGCCGCAGCCCCAGTAGACGACGCGGCGCTGCCACGCGGCCAGCTGGTCGACGAGCCGCACCGCGCCGCCGAACGGCTACAACTGCAGCGCCAGGCCAGCCCCCAGCACCATTGCGCCCTCTGCCATGAACTGGATGTGTGCGGTTAGTCCGAGACATGGGTAGGGGCGTTGGGGGGACGAGGGAAGTGGGAGGTTTTTGCTGGGAGGCATTGCGGGGGGCGGGATCGAGGCGGTTCGGCTGACCAAGAGTCGGTCGAGTCGAGCGCTAGAGGGCTGGGAGAGCCGCGGCTGTGGTGCTGGGCTTCGGAGAGGGTTGTGGAGGAGGTTCGGGGCTGAAAATGGGCAGGTCAGAGCGGCTTTGTGGCTTCTTTAAGGCTTCGCCGACGCTCTCGGCTTAGATTCGGCTTCGTCCGGTGCGTAGACGCGGTTTCAGGATGGGCCATCGAGACGACGTGCTGGGCCAGCTCTAGCCCGCAAGCCACCTGTTGTTTAGAGGGCCTAGGAAGTCGAATTAGGCGTCGCCTTACGCTGGGCCTACCATAGGGTGAACCTTCACGCCAGGGATGGCTGGTAGAGTGTCGAGAATGTGGAGAGGAGTAGCGAAGTGGCGGCGCTGTGTGAGGGTCCTGGAAGCTCCATTTGGGCGTGAAATGCTGGTGATGACTTTGCGTAGCACCGCGTTGGCCCAAATCTAGTTGATGACCCTGGAATTTCAATGCGAGCTTTGCGGTGATGAGAGCCTCGTTGGGAATTTAGCAGTCGCTTGGCATTCCGGCTCGACGATTAGATGCTATTCGAGCTATTTCAGAAAGAGCAGCTTTTTTTGGAGAGAAACTGGGGACCGGTTTAGGTACGCTCCATTTTGGAGGGAATTACATGAATTGTAAGGAATTAGAAATAAAAAACTGGAGATTTAAGAGAGCTCATATCCTTCACGAGCACAAGAAGATTTTTTTTCAATAGGACGTTGAAATGAAGACGCAGCATGATTCGACGTGGCTGAGCCGAATCCCTCGCATTGGTAGGCGCCTGGCGTAGACCCTACAGCGTGCACGAACCGCAATCCAGAGGTGTCAATGGTACAGTGAGAACTCTAATGCCATCTGATGGTAATAAGTAGCATTGGAAAGGAACTTTAAAACCTAATCAGCACGAGTTAAGGATGGTCAGTAGAGACAAGACTGCAACATGAAAGCATGTTGTCGCGGGATAACTCCCGATACAACAAGATTGTTTGGCAGATAGCCTTAGAAGGCATGTTCTCAAAACCATCATTTAACAAGTAATCAAACAATAGGCTTTTCCAACCCAAGAAACCACCCTACACCAGTCCCTGCCAAATGCTAACGAAACAATCTAACAAACCCTCAAGAAATATACGGTAAGTTGAGATGATCCGTTCAACGCTCGGGAACGCCTTGCTCTCCACCCAGTTAAGTGCCTTGATAACCTTGCGCCACATATGCATGGACGATGATAAATTTAGCCTCCCAAAAATATTATAGAAACACCTTCTTCGCATCACGAGGATGACTTTCTCCGGGGCAGTACGGACATTTGAATTTTGCACCTTTGCTCAGCTTGTCGAGAGATTCCTGAGCAATAACATGGCCGCACGGCATCATCATCGGAGGGTTCTGATCCGTGCCTTGCTCCTTGGATACAGGGCATACGAAGATGGAATGGAAATGATATGAGGGCGGCAACGGTATTTCGACCTAGAGTGCCATAATTAGTAGAGCATTTAGGAAAAATATTAGAGAAGGAGCTTACAGGCAGCTCGTTCTGGGTAGTCCACTCAGTCCGCTTCTCTTTCATAATATTTTGCAACTTTAGAAGAGTCGGTAACGCGATGGCTCCAGCCGTTGCAGCAATGTACAGCGGGGAGTCTGCCGAAAGCCCCAGAAGCGAACAAAATTCTCTCGTAAATGAATTTGCCACCTCTTCCCACGCAGAGTCGTTGTAAAAGAACCGTCGATAGGGCGAGTCAGAGATGTTTTGCCAGAAAGCCATTGCTCCTACTAGTTGCTGGACTTCCCGAGCGTATCTATGCTGGAAAGGCCCAAATTCACTCCTTGCGTATGCCCATGCACGCAGAGGACCGTTGGCCGAATCTCCCATGTTCCCCTCGCCATCATAACCCACGAATAGACAAACAAATTGTAATCGACACAACTCAAACTCGAGATTGCTACCACGGGTTTCTAATACTGCGCTGCGCTCTCTTGCCCACGCGATAGCCGGTGCAAGGTTCCTTTGTTGTCTTAACTCACGCAGAATGTGGTACATTTCCGCGAACTGCTGTTGCAGCTTTTCTGAGTTGAAGGTTCCATTCACCAGGTCCTTCTCCCAAGCCTTCTCTTGTACGTATGGGTTTGGGGTTCCAGGCGTGGGCTCGGGATGTGGCGGACGAGCCTCCGCTTCTTGGATAAACGTAGAGGCAACAGAGAATTGGCCCTCGCGAAGGAGGTGCATGGCTATCGCTCGATTGACCAAGGAAGGGTGAGATGAGAGTGCATCATTCTCAGCAGTTGGTAATGGCTTGTCTTTGAATTTCTGGGAGATTTGTGATTAGTTCACAGTAACACAGCGGACCGCAGGAGACTTCACACCTTATCGAGTGCTTTGGAATATTTGTTGAGACCCGAGTGAATCTTCTTGAGATCGTCGTTTACTCTATCAAAGGACTGTTTGACGGGATTCTGGAGCTTTGCGAGGGTCATGGGTGTAGAATTAGGGTCTGCATGGGTCCATAATTAGCTAGGAATCATTGCAGAGCTGTATTACGGAGTCTTACCTGCTGAGAGAGCTTTCCTAGCGTTTAAAAGTAGATCAATGGTCTTTTGGGCATCATCGATGCTCTTCTCCAGATTATCTCTCTTCTGTAGCTGCTCGACCTCATGTTTGAGTGCGTCCATAGCTGTCGACGTCCGCAAAGGCTATCCTAACTAGGACACCTTTCGGAAAGGAAGTTGAAGGCGTGATTGAAGACAAGAAGAAGAGACGGTTAGAGGTCGTGTTGCCACCGGGATCACATGTCCTGGGTCCATCCTAATCCGACGTTAGATGTTGGGGTGGTGTTGGTGCTGCAGGTGATCTACAAGTGACGTGGGGCTAGTCGGGGTTCGTGCGGTCCACAACAAAGTGCTTTTCACTCCTAACAACCACTTTCACGCTCCAGAACGGCAAACGATCCTACTTAGAGGAAGGCTAGCAAGCATAGGTAGTTAAGAGTGTTGGCTTCAGCTTTACCACTACAGCCTCCAGACGCCGTGGCGACGAGCCTCAGCATCATAGAACTCGGATTGCAGAGCTGGGCACCCAGTCCTCTCTGCGAGCCCCATCTAGATGAGATGAAGACAACAACCCGAATGGCTCCGCATATCTGTCTTCGTCCTTGTTGTTCTTGAGATGTTTCAGCGTCACCCAATACCTTCTTAGGACCATCTCCACGACGCCGCATATAACTCTATACACACATTCCGACATGGACCTTCGTCGGCGCGTTCCTGAGATAGAGACTGCTGTACCAGACATTAAGGACGGTACGGTAGCTACAGGCTACCAGACTGATTCATCGTTGTCCGGCACAACATCCTTGAAAGACTCTGCAAAGAACCCCTCCGGCCAGACTGCACATCAACGCTTTGTTCTTCCCGATCCTGTAGCATTTAGGTAGATAGCATGCCATAAAATTTTAGCAAAAGGCTGATTCGCATATATAGATACCTTGAGGAAGACCCTTCTACCACTGTTCTTGCGACGCGCCAGAAGCTCGAAGGTTACGAAATCTACCTCGTCGAACAATGGGCTTGTTCCAGAACACACCCGACCTTTATCATCACAACTTATACCGGAGACCCTTCAGATACGGTGGTAGTGAACGTGTTGAGCGTTCCAACGGATGAAGCAGCATGGTCACCCCAAATGAGGGTTTATTTTAGGGCTCTCAGCCAATATCACGCACGAAAAAGGGAAACAAATCTTGGAACTCTGTTCATCACAAATCTAAGTGGCTTCCCTTCTTCATTGACAGTTATACCAGTTCCAGATGGCGATGTCAAGAAGCATCGCGAACTCTTTTTCGTCAACGAAAATTTGAAGAGACTAGGCTGCTCCGGACGTCTTGGAATCAAACTCGCAACTCCAAGTAATGCCACGGTGGCAAAATTCCATCAGCTTTATAGGACAAGCGATAAGATCCCCTTCTTCAGTTCTGTAATTGAACTTGTCAAATTGTGCCAAGTGGCTCTGGTGTTATTTGGCTCGCTCAAGCCGGAGTATGCTGATGGACTTCTATGTGACTTTACCGAGAAGGCCATCAATGACTGGTGGGTAGAGTTCGGAACAGAATATTATAGCATTGAGCCCCATGACGGAATACTCGGCCCTACTACGGTTGCTGCCCTATTGGGAATGCTTATGGGTGCACGGAACCGGCTGAGCGCATATAACGCACCTGTTGCAAAAGATGTCTTTGACATCGACAGCACGAAACGTGGAATTGCATACTTCCAAAAGTCTCAACGAATGCAAAAGACCCGACGTCTGGATCGCCAAACCCTAGAGGGACTGCGGAGAGCAACCGCGAAAGCAGCAAGTGGGGAGGGTTGGACTATGCCTCGAGCAGTCAAATCAACTGTTGCAGAACTTAGTGGGAAAGGAGGTGAGATGGTCATGGGAATGGTTGGTGGCAGAGAGAAAGCCGGAATTGCAGATATCGAAACTGTCGATATTGAAAGGTTCGTTGAACTTGTACATGGTCAACGTTCAAAGTGGTTATGGTGGGGAAAACCACGGAAGACGCACACTGGAGACATGTTCAGCCGTTTACCTACAGAAGAAGGTATGATATTCCAAAAGGACGATCAAGGCGGTTACGCATGGTCACGACAAAGACGAGAATCCATGCTTGACGACTCTAACTTGCGACGACGTGAGACTGCTGGGGATGATAGAAGGCAGCAATCTGATGCCCGAACTAGCTGGGACGGAATTGAAAGAGAGGCGCCATCAAAGAAGGGAGCGCTCAAAAAGACTACTGGGAAAATTGATGCTCGCAGCGGCTTTGGGCGAATCAAAGATGCAGTAGGACTGCGAAGCCACCAGTCGAAACCATCTAAGGACGAGAATGGCCATGTTACTTCCTATCAATCAAAAGACGAGAACGGCTCTGCTGTTCAACATACCGGCGGGGGACTTTCTAAGATCTCCGTCATTTCGCAGAAAGTTGAAGATGGCGGTTTAAAATATAATGCGGGCAGTGCAGCGAACTCTATCTCATCGCCTCGCCCTGGGGAGTCTTCTCGACCTTCATTTGGACCTACGTTCTCAAAGGTATTGACTGAGACACCCCACGAATCTCAGAATGCCTTTTTTCCAGATAAAAAGTCAATATCGCAGGGGGCTGAACAACCACAGGTGGATGCCATTCTCAGGTCCGAAGCCGACGAGTCGTCTAAACCACCCACGGCCGAGAGCTCAGTTGCAGGCTCAATATATAGAGGCATTGATCTCACAAATCTCTTTCCATCAGATGACGCTCAAGATGTAGGAGTTCTGCTTCGTAGGACTCTGAGTTTTGATGAGTCCGCTTCCTATCCAAACGAAACCAGGAATGACAACTGGTGGCCCCGCCATCTATCCTTCAGCGTCGCTGAGGACAGCGTTTTAACATGGAACGCTATTGGTCACGCTTTCGCCCAGACATCGGACAGTAATACGTCTCCAAGGGAACAGATAAGGAGAGAGTTGGTTTTAGCGGATGAAGCAAAGCGTATGCGGGAGCGTGTTGCACGTTTAAGCAGCATAGACGGCGCTTGGGTAGAAGAAAGGATCATTAATATGCAATACTTGGATGAGCAAGCGGATCGCGACCAGCAGCAGCTTGATGAGATGTACTATCCTCGCCTCGAGGAGTATCGGGCCCTCCGGGAGGATGCTCATGAGATCTTGACGCAGGAACGGTCCCAACTGCAGAATGCTATCAAAGATGTTGAGACTCTGGGGGCAAAACTTGAATACGAAATCAATGCTCTTAGAAGCAAGGTTGATGATGTTGATGACGGAGTTGCTGAATTTGAGAGGCAGGTTGATATTGTAGAAGACAGAGTGAAAGAACTTGAGGAGGTGGTAAGAGAGAAAGAAGGCTGGGCACACTGGATGCTGAGGGTAATGACGGGCGTTGGCAGGCCGCCGGATCCTACTGTCCCCGCTGCAGGTTAAGGTCTGGACGTAAGCAACGAGTTCCTCATCCAAGCGTCTCGAATGTCTAGAGGACTACTAAGAGACCGAAGATATAATTATAATAAATTTAAAGGCATACCTTGGTGCTATTACCTAGTCTAATGCTGCTGAGAGTTGGTTGCCTCCCTTTTGTAATGCGCCTTCTCTGTAATTAATAGCTATCTGCATACAAAAATTCTTTTTGAGCGTGGTGGTACCTTGGCTTCCATGAACTTGTTGCCAAGCAGATCGTGAAGTGTTTCTCTAAATGGAATGGCTAGGAAGCGATCACGGAAATTCCAGCAATGCCGATGAGCTTCTCAAGCTTCGCCCAATCCACCCAGCCACATCATAGGGCAGTCCGGTTGACAGAAACAGTTTGAGCTGTGGAGTGCTGCGCCTCCTTTTAGCGAACTGCTGCCTGATGCTTAAGGAGGCCGTTAAATTGTCAATGAGCTCTGACCAAATGCTAGCCACTCAGGCATAGGTACTCAGCGACTACATTCTATCTTTGCTAATGCTGAAGCGTTTAAGCATCTTTCAAGTTGATATTCCTTGAGTTTAACTCTGTAGTTCTTCGAGTCTCGAAAACGCCTTGGATAAATTTATAAGTTATATACAGCAGGAGGCGATAGTTCTTTGCACGATCTTGGCTGCATTAGGTTAATAGCAATGTAACCGGGTCCTCCAAGTCACTCCGCCCTTTTCCAAGAGCCCTTGAGAAAAGGGCTCTTGAGCTGCAATTGCGCCCACCTGCAAAAAGGCGGAAGATGAGCAAAAGTCCTATGTAATAAGCGTCAGGCCACCTTGTCAATCCTAATTCATTTCATAGTCTGTCTGTCGTTGAGTCATTGCCGTTAACAAGACGTTTTCTGTCCATCGCGACGTCGACTGCCGCTGCTGACAATTCCCACGAGTTCGACAACGAAGATGGAGACCGAAATACGAAACAACGATGGACTCGATTTTGGTAGTTCGGCCTTCATGAGCTATAATTCTGTACCCTTACCTCTGAGCCAAGCTGCCACCAGATATCCAGACATGGATATCCCGTTACCTCAGCCGGAAGATGCGGTAGACCTAGGCAGTCTCCAGTTTATGACAGATGATCAATCATACCCAGACCCTGCTCAGCAGAGTCACATCACCGACTATTATTCAGGGCTGATCGAAGATGAAGCCATCTCGACGGATTCCACAACGCGTTCATCCTTGCCTTTGCCTGTCATGCCAACGAGCCAAAGCAGTTTCCAAACAATGCCGGACACTCAGCAATCATACCTACCACCCTCATTGGATCCTCTTCTACCTATTCATCAGAGCGATTACAGCTTACCCTCTGACCATGACTATGTACCGAATGAGAGCTTTGTAAGCCGTTCCAAGCAGATTGGTGCTTAAAGTGTTTGGATGCTCCTGCTGGAATGGCTTAAGACCGCTTTGTTGAGCAGTCCTGTAACCACCGTTGGTTACTGAAGGCCTTCAGGCATGCGGGTCTATCCAATCACTTCTGGCATTGACTTCGTGCTCTTCCTTGCTTTACTAACGATCATAGGACGTAAATGACATGCCAAATTCTGGTACCTGGAGTAGCCAATTTTCTTCTACGATGGTCGTTGATGACCCGATACCGGCGATAACACCACCGTATTCCTCTCTCTATGCTAACCCGCATACCGTGGGTACGGCCAAGCGGCCGCTGTCGAACAACAGTCCTGAATTACCCGCGCCAAAGCGCCAGTTTCTAACCGACACTCATAACCCGGGCCACTATGTCCCAGTAGAGCTTGACTCCGTGACTTCGAACTCTATATGGAATGCGGACAGACGAGTAGAGTCGTCTCAGAGCAGCCATCAAAGCGAAGGACTTCCAGGAACGCCAATGCTGCTTGAGCCCCGGACAACATGCCTAGTTCGTCAGGAGGAGATTGGGCTTGACGAGGATGCCGCCGACGTTTGCGCCATTTGGTTCAGTAAAAAATACTCCGTCTTGCCTAGCGATCAAGACATTGAAGCATTGAGCCACTTAACTAAAGCGTCGACCACCGCTGTTAAACATTGGTTTGGCCAGATGCTCAAACAAGGATTGGCAGGACACGATTCTGCCTACAAGTCCCAGTCAACTTTGGCATGCTCTCAAATGTCTCTCGAAAAGCAGCAAACGTCGAATGAAACCACCGAAGAAATTCCCCAGCATTCTACCGAGGAGAATACCAGCGAACAACGCGCTCGCGGATCACATCGATGCACTGAGGGCCAAGCCAGAAGGCGTTCAGGAAAGAAGAGCTGCACTCCGACAATAAACCCAGAAATGCTCCAGAGGGATGAGAGCAAAATTTTCCAATGCACCAGGAAATGCGGGAAGCGGTACGGGCGAAAGTGTGACTGGAAACGAAATGAAGAGGAGGGGTACCCATCAAAGCATTGGCTCTGCAGCTTGTGTCAATCTCAGGGGGAACGGGCTAAACCATGCTATCGAAGGTATCACTTCACCCAACATTTTAACAATATCCACCCTACGCTCTCTGCCGCCGACTATGAAACCGCTAGCCTTGTCGAGACGGAGACTACTTTTCCCAGGAAATGCGGATTTTGCCCGAAGCGCTTTGTTAACAGGCAAGAACGTATCGATCATATTGCGGACCACTTCAAGAAAGGAAAGTGCATGCTAGACTGGAATGACAGTGATGAGTCTGATGACTTTAATGATGATGATGATAGCGATGATAGCCCGGCAGATGATAACGGCGAAGGCAGCGATTCTAGGAGTTCAGGTGACAAGCAGAATCCAGAAAACAATCCCGGCTCCGGAGAATGCGATGACAGTGAAGGAAATGACCAAAGTGGCCCATCTGCAGGCAGCGGTACGAATTCTCGGAATTCTCCAGCCACGACATTATGGAGAACAAGTTTTATACCGAACAACGTAGACAAGGACCAAGTTTCAGAGACACAAGGAAATGTCGAACCACCTCAAAGCACAAGCAGCCAATCCCCTACTACATACAACAATCAATCGGACCGCGGATGGTGTATCCTCGAATCTCCACCCATAACACCCTTATTCTCTGACATCAATAGCCTGCATGACCCAGATAACCGCCCTATTTCACCAGGTTCCCAATGGAATAAAACTCAGTTAGACGACTCTTCGATGAAGGGTGAGGATTCTGCGACAGATCGTGGTCAGACCGAAAAAGAGTGTGATATCCGGCCTCCCGGACCCATCCTCGTCACGATGGCTGCCTGGCCAGCTCATAGCTCCATTGCGAGTGATTTGCTGTATGACCATTTGCCAGGAATTGACCCGCGCAAGAAGAGAAGGTATTCCCAGAACGCCCAGAGCGATCCTGTACCAAGAATCACTTGCAAGATTTCTAGGCCGGGACCCCACATAAGCAACATATTTAGGCTTGAAAGAGAAAGTAATCTCTCCACTGGGGAGGTTGTTGAGGCTACCTCAAACACACTATCCTCCCCGTATATCGATTCCGGCGACCCATCGTGCCGCCATAACCCCCTCAATTCTGGTTATGCAACATACCCACCAACTTTAGCTTCAGCTTTGGCCCCAGCATCTGCCCAACCAACTTTAGCCTCAGCTTTTACCCCAACCCAAATGATGCTTGACTTCCCGGCGACCGAGGCACTTGTTATTCCGAATGCCTCCGGAAAGCTGTTTTTCTGCACTTATGAAGCTGAGAAAGGAGATGAGAAACGCTTTGGAACGAAATCCGACTGGAAGAAGCATGAAAAGAGCTTCCATGAGACGGGCAAAGAGTATCGATGTCCTGATCCGAGTTGTTCTTGGACCTCCCGTTGCAAGAATGATTACTATCGGCATTCCGAGCGCCATGGAAGCCTAAACGCTTTACCTGCGTTCAAAATGATGAGAAAATTGTCCCAGAAGACCGCGTTTAGATGCGGCTTCAACCACTGTAAAATGGTATCTTGTTCATGGAACGAACATTGCAATCACGTTGCAGATCATTTGGAAGTAGTACAAGCAAGTAGTGACCAAGAGAGCACGGGAGCAAAGGATTTCCTTGCTTGTCTCGCATTTCTTGGGAAGCACCATTATCCCCGTGCATTCACGAACACTGGGGGTCCGGCCCTTGCTGCATCCGGGTTTAACCTACTGCAAGACTCTATGCAATCCATTTGGTCGCGTTCGCTCCTTACCAGCCTTCGGCTGCTAGGCACAGGTGGTTTCTCATTAGTGGATGAAGTCCTTGTTCGAGGAACGAACTTGAAAATTTGCCGAAAGACACTTAAGAAACGAGATAGCTCTGCGTTCGACGATCTTATCCAAGAGGTTGAAGTCTTGCAGCAACTTCGGCATCCTCACATAATCCGCTTCCTCGGCACGTACTCTCGAGGCGACAGCCTTTCTATCTTCCTATCTCCGGTCGCAGAAGTCACCCTTTCAGTCTGGCTAGACAAACATGCTGTGGATATTCCGTCGTATGGACGAGATGATATGACTAAAATGTTTGGATGCCTAGCGTCTTCGGTCCGTTATCTCCATGAGAAGCGACCGTTGATTAAACATATGGACATCAAGCCCCAAAACATTCTAGTCATGGAAGGCAAGTACGAGTTCCCAAATCTGGTTCTGAGTGACTTCGGCATTTCGGAAATATCCAAAGAAAGCCTCTCGAATGCAGGTTCAGGTCCTATGACTCGGCGATACTGCGCCCCCGAAGTAGCAAGCTCTGTTTCCAGAGGAATCGAAGCTGATATTTACTCCCTTGGCTGTGTCTTTTTAGAGATAGCCCTTGTCATACATCGCCATGCTGGTCGAGGTTACCGCGAATTCCAAAGCGAGTTCCGCGAAGGAAAGTGTTATTACAACGACCTTCCGCGCGTTTACTGGTGGATTGATTTCCTTCGAGGACAAGACACTAACCCTAACGGTGGATACATACTCCAAACCGTCAAGAGTATGCTAAATCCGAAGCCCACCGGTCGACCCGATGCAGCTGCTGTCTCGGCCATTTTTACCCCTGGACCTTGTTGTGTGGCCTGGCCTACTGGTACCAAATCCTTTCCTGGACCTCTGGAGGAAATTAGTTCCCTGGCTGACGTACTTCTTGAAAAAAGCGATATTAACTTGCAAAAAGAGCTCGATTTGCTGGAAGGTGCAAATCTACACCAACATCATGATTGTCTGCAGAGCGCCATCCACTGGTTCCAGTTATGTTCTACTCAGCATCCGGCGTGCAATGACATGGGCAACCATTCGTCACTACTTCCAACACGTCTTCTGGATGTCCAGCAGACTAGACATGATGAATCTCCTGGTCGGCTTATCTTCACAACTGAACTCCCTTCTAACGTCGACTATGTCACACTAAGCTACGTTTGGGGAAATGCTGACCAACTCATGCTCACCACCAATAATGTTCACACTATGCTCCAATCACTTCCAAAAGAAAGCTTGCCTCAAGCCGTCGCCGACGCTATCTCTGTCACAAGACGCCTAGGCGTCCGCTACCTCTGGGTAGATTCGCTGTGCGTGATCCAAGATTCCCAAGAAGACCGGCATAGAGAATGCGACGGGATGGCCGAAGTGTACCGCAATGCTGTACTCACCATTGTCAACAACAGCAACGATCCGCTAATTGCCCACTCGGACGATCATTCAATGATCGACTGGCTGTCTCCCGGTTTCGCCTGGGACACACGGGCATGGACGCTGCAAGAGCGACTCCTCTCAAAACGTGTCCTTCACTTGACGGACAAGCAGATGTATTGGGAGTGCAATGAGCTCAAAGCTTCAGAAACTTTCCCGCACGGTCTTCCGCCGCTTCTCTGGGAATCGGTCCACTGCCACTCGAAGCAGCCGCTGCTGCAAGAGCGCCATCCTGCTGGGTTGATTTAGGGACTTTTTCTACATGGAGAAAAAAGGAAAGAATGAAAGAAGTGAAAAAAATTCTTCACCAAAAAATTTTCGGGATGGATGGCGCAATGTCTCTATGTTTCCCTTCACTGAAATTGAGACATTTGCTTGGTTTTTTCAGAGGAGTTCCAGCCTTGTCATAGTTCTTGAGCGTGGTTGCGAGTTGTGGTGGTCAGATTATTTTCTGCTGTTTTTAATACCCAACTGTCATTAAAATGAAGTTAAGTTGTTCACGGCCATTCTAAAAGCTATTATTCTGGACTTGTTAAACCGCTCAGGTTGGCCAATCATTATGAGTAATTGCGGAGACGACATAAATCAAGATATTACCGTTCTCAAATATGAAGTATGAGATCTACACTAAATTACCGGAGGTGGAACTGCACCACCAACGCTCTTTTTGCTGACATTTAGGCTACAATTAAACTAGGTTACAATCGAGTCCTTATTTGCACAGATTTCCCAGCGATAATTCATGCTTAAGAGCGGTTCGTCACAGAGCTGTAATCACGGCCAAAGGAGGCGAGGCTGGCTAGGAGAGTCTTAGAGAGGCTAAGTCAAGCCATTGGCCGAATTGACAACCCTTTCCTAGGTGTGGGGGTTGATTCTCAAAGCTTTCAGTCTCTGGACTGCTGAGAATAGTGTCTCCAAGAGGTTCGTTCATCATCCACCGAAGTAACAACTTGACGTTATCCACATTCTCTTCCTCAAAATCAAGGTACTTTGTCAAGCGGACGACAAGATATTTGCCGTCAAAATGCACCTGGACAATCCGAACTTTCCGGCCGGCGAAAGTATACACAAAGACCTTTGAGCCTAGTCATCAGCATTAATCACCACTCACGGAGCCAGGAAAAAACAAACCGGAAATATCTGATGCTCCTTATATTCCTTTAATTGCATTCGTCCCCTTATAAGACTGACGGCACAGATCATCTCGCTCCGAAGCAGCTTGTCTTCCCCCGTAGCCTGTTCCACTAGTATGCAGGCAGTGTGCACTTTCGGTCGCGGATAAGGAATAAACACCGTAAGCATCCGCCACTTTTGGGTAAGCCGCGAATAGTCGGATAGAAATCTATTCTCAAGGGTACTTGTCCTAAAACAAATCAGCATTCTCCATACATTACTCTGCAATGAGTCTAGTAGGCCGACGTATCTAAGCCGTTTGCTTTGCCGGTCTGCCAGACCGACTCCACCATAGCACCCAGCAAATCAAACAGGTCCGCCGTCGGTAGGGTAATGGGTCTAGTTCGTTGGATTTTGCCAAACCAACCGACCGTCCGGTCGGTTTATTGGAGACATTGTTACTCCGCGATTCCCGAATTAAGAACTCACATTTGTTCCCAATTTCTTGATGCTAATAGATCCCAATCATAACGGTGAGACCCCAGATACTCAGAAAACCACTGCCCGAGTCCGTAGGCTTCATGAAAATTGTCATTGTAGCCTGGAGCAGGTTCATCCCACTCAGGTTTTTCGACTTTTTCGAATAACTCGTCGAATTTATGGGCCGGAAATGGCGTGCAGAAATTAAGGTCAGTTGTGTCCTCGGGGTGGAGATTCATCTGGAACAACTGAATGCCAAAGGTCGAAAGGTCGCTGTTGTCGATATAAGACGATTGTAGCTGTGTGAAGGTTATCTTCATTTTTCCGAGACGATTGTAGTTCTCGAGCCTGGTTTTGAGGTCCATGACGATTGAGGGCAACTGGAGGTTGGGTTAAGGCGGAAGATGGGAGTACGCCTGCGAGATCGCCAGGAACGGTGAATACAAGTGTGGCTCTCGCAAATGCGAGGAGCACTACGGGATCCGTAAATTTACATGTCCAATGAGGAGGCCGGAATTGAGTCAACAAATTGCCCTTGGCGTGTCACGCGAATATTATTGGCAGAGCAATAAGTCGGTTACGCAGGTCCGAGAAAATAACTGCGGTAATAATAATAAACTATCGTTGTTGCATTTCAAGCTATGAAAACGTCGTGAACTCATCCCCAAAGCCTTTAAATGCGTGCATTGCCTCCCACAGTAATCACTATTGTCAACTATGCCTTCGGAAAAGAAAAGCCGGAACTGTCCGAAAGCGCAACACCGGCGCTGAACAGCTCAATTAAGCACTTCGAGGTCTAGACTGAGCAGATACTGGATGTGTTACTAGAAGGAGAACGAGGAGATACTGATCACACATCAGATATCTATAACGAGAAGAAGCTCTGGAAGGCCGGACAACGGGACATATCCATGATCATTGAACATTATACATGTGAAGTTCGGCCTTTGCTGAGAACCTTTTCGATAGCGATCCAAACAACGTTAGCACAAAGCCTCTATTGCTCTCACTTCGGTGAAAACTGAAGTCAGTGTGAGTGACCGAATGGCCATCGTCACAGAGAAGAATAACTTGTAGGCGTTCGAATATCAATCATTACATTCCAGAACTCTGGTAATATCTAGCCCGAACGGGATTTAGTAGCGCTGGCAGCAACAGGGACATTGCTACGTCACCCTAAAAAGCCCGCATCGCCGCCTAGGCACCGCCCTCGTACTCGCTTTTCTGTCCAGCTACTTACATCGTATCACTTTGTCTTATCACCCCAATTATACGATGCCCCAAAGGTTGCCTAGAACAGCTAGTGAATGGGCACGAGAGGTCAAAAACCATGGATTATCTGATGGAAACATCCATAACGTCCTGGAATACAAGTCGACGTCAAAGATAGAGTTTGAGCGATATCTCTGTCTCAGAGTTATATGGAGGGTCCGGAAGCAGGCTTACTTCAAGCCGTCTGACTGGCTTCCTGGTGACGCTCTCGTCAAAGCCGAAGAATTCTTAGGAACCATGACATCCTGGTCTAAATACTTGGATTCGATGGGCAAAACGCTGGCTGGCGCTCCTATTGCAGACGTTGGCACCTTCACCCTTGCCCAATATTATCAATTACGGGTTTACGAAGATATAGACAAGGACCATGGAAATTACGAATTGCCAAAGATTTTTCCAATAGCGGGACGGACCAGTTCCAAAACGACGGAACAGACTGAATTAGCACCGACTACTCCGACACGGTTATCCGGAAAGAAGGCCAGCAGAGTGGTACTAACAGATGACTCTGGGGAGTTAGACAGCTTCTGTCCGGGCTCGGAAGAGAATCTGATATTTGGACCGTGGCACCCCCTCACAATTTCAGCTACAAATGACGAGCTGAAAGTAAACATGGCTCTCGTCTTCTTCCTTAACTCAACTACTATGCACCATCCAGACGTTCGAGCGGACTGGAAAATGCACAAGAGATTTTTCAAATTTGGCAACCTGTTCGAGGCAAGCACAGATGGGTACCTGGAAAAAGGCCAGTCCGGCGAAGTGGGTGCTATTTTGGAAGTGAAAGCATATATCAGGGAAGATAATATACTTCAAATTCAGATGCAGGAAAGTGCTCGAATGGCGGCTTGGATATTCGCAAATCCCGATGACGGCGAACTGCATCGTTCGGCGAGTGGAAAAGAATCGACCAGGTGAGAATTGCCCATTTTTCTCGGGTGTCGTGCTAACCAATGCAGGCGGTTGCTTATATCTCAGGACAACCACGAGATATATCTGACCTTTGCGGAATACGATGCAGCGTACGTTGAATACCTTAGAGACAACGGCAGTCAGGACTCGTCTGAAACCGCAAAGCGTCCGCGATCATTTATGAGAATGAATCAGTTTGGTCCATGGGACACGACTATTAGCGAGCACATGAAGCAACTCGGTCATATTGTTTTAGCCTTCACCATTCAGCAAAGCCATTGAGAAACAAAATCGGAATCTGGGCAATTGCTGGATATGGCGGTTGGGAAGGCTGAGAATAGAAGGGACGATGATTGGTTCGAAAAAGGCATTAGGAGTCTCAGAATCACGTAGGTAGCGTAATATCTAATAACAGGAATAGCCGAATATCTCCATTTCGATCAATTGGCTGCAGCGCTGCCTAAGTGTTGCATGTTCACTGTTATCATCATCGTTGTAGGGCGCAGTGCCTTCTACTTCTGTACTAGTATTCGACAATTAAATGAACTGTCGCCTTGCAATTGAATTGCTAATTATGCCTTTACCACGGCTTCCGTAATCCTTCAATTACCTCCTTCCACGCTTCTCTTGCTCGTCCGACTCGTGCCCTTTTATTCCTGTTTCCTTGCCGTAGCAGCCTGCTCTACCATGGCATTCCGTAGACATCCCTCTTTCCCCGTTCTAGTGAGCTTTTTTCAGCTACCGCCTGCGCTGCTTTATCGCCCAACTGGGCACTAAGTGCTAGCTAAGTGTTTCCAAACACAAGGGCCTACGAAGCAGGTTTGAATCAAAACTCCTACACAAGGCTGCGCTCAGAGCTCCAAGCCTCTTCTTGCCCTTTTTGTGTCAGTCACTGCCAGAGTTGTCGTAGTTGCCTAACCCGTACACTAGAGCGTCGGTTCATCTGAACGTGGCATATCAGGGAAGTAACCTCCATTTCCTGATGCAGGTGCACCGTAAGGTCTTTTGCGTTCTAAATAAAAGACTCGTAGTTCTCGATTATTATCTGAAGCTGGCTCGTCGGGTCAGGTACTCCAGCTGCGGTAAGAAGAGGGCGGCGGTAGTCACGGGAGGGGTGCGGCTGCTACGACTTGGGCGCGTTGGGCGCGACGACGAGATAACGAATTGGAATCGGGTAAATTGGGCAACCTAGTCTTCTTTGCAGGGGTTAATTTAGTTATTCTAGCCATTAGTAATAGCTAGGAAGGATGCCGATGTTGCTAGAATCAAGCTTAAAGTAGGTGTATATAGGCCCAATTACCCAGCGCGCGCCTATATAAAATCCGAACCGTATACCAGACCTTCTCACGAAGGTCTAGGACTAAAACAGCCGCTGAGTCACCAATTTGCAGGCGGTGCGGCCCGTGCGCTTAGCGGCATATGGATATTACCCTATCCACGTCGATCTCTTGTAAGCCAAGTATTGCAATTTTAGCCTCTGCGAGAGTTTCAGCAGCAGGTGATCATGAACACGTGATTTGTAAGCTGAACAATTCAGAGCTTCATGTTACACCATACAACATACATACACAAGCGGGACGCATTGATCCCTTCAACAAACATCAAAAACGGGCCCAAAACACCTTCCAATGCTGCTCTCATGACCCTCTCCTGCCCCCAAGCCTTTTCCCTACTAATACCGCTCAAAAAGATAGCCATAGTCACGAGAAGAATAGCTCAGTGTCCTACACCGCCGACTTGCCAATTCAAAAACTCCGGATCATTCGCCTGGGGAAACACGCCTCGGTCCTCCTGCTGTCCCTGCTGCTGCTGTCCCTGCTGCTGCTGCCCCTCTTGCACTTGCCCTGGCCCTTGCCCTTGTTGTCGCTGCTGCTCTGCCCTCCGCTGCCGCCGTGCGCGGTAGTAGACTAGGAAGGCTAGAGCAGCGGTGAGCGAGAGGATGATGAGGCTTTCGAGAATGTCGGAGTCGATATCCTCATAGTAGTCGTCGTCGGCGCCGGGCATGTGGCCGTCGTGGCCAGTATGCGTGCCGTCGTAGTCGTCGACCTCCATGTTTTCCCATGCGGCCGCGTCAGCTTCTAGGAAGGCGTGGATCCATTCGGCGAAAGACCAGTCCTTTTTGGGTGCTGTTGGAGCAGTGGTTAGTCTGAAGCTTAGTGAAGAGATGTAGAATCGATTGAGATGGGGGATGGGATAATATGAGAAGGTAGAATGAAGAGATACATGGGCGGAGGTAGAGAACAGTGCGGAAAAGTAAGATGACTTACGTCGATCATCTTGAATAGAATTAACACGCCCATTGGTGACAGTGTTCCACCAACTTCGCAAGCGTAGCTTGTAGAGTGATAACAGTACGGGAAGGTATGCCTCTCGAGGGTTGGTTTCAAGAGCCTGATCGTAGAATCTTTTGGCAAGATGGAAATCCTGCTCAATGCCAATCCCATTTTCGTGCATCCAGCCTAGATTCCACATAGCCTGAGCACTTTGCAGCGTCTCTGCTGCAGCAAGATAACATGCAGCGGCCTTTTCCTGGTCAGGAGGTGTGCCAAGGCCTTTGAGATAATAGTCGCCCATTTTGACCATAGAGTCGATATTCGATTGTTTAGCGGAGCGGGTCCAGTAAATGAGTGCAGGTGCGGCATCTCCAACCAGAGATACCTTTTGCTTCACGAATGGAATGAACGAACTCAAAGTAAAGCGTGGCTTGACTTGGTCAAGAAGGTAAGCAACGTTTGCTTGCCCGATTTCAAAGCCTTGCTCAGCGGCCATCATATAGTCGATGAGGGCAGTCTCAAGATTACCGTTTTCATAAGCCTCGTTTGCTTCTTGAAATGACGAAAGAATAATTTCTGCTTTTTCTGCCACAATCTTGTAGTACGCAGCTGCGATACCACAAGATTTGTCGCGGCCAACGCCTTGATTGCTGAGCTCAGCGAGGTAATAGTATGCTTCAATGTGGCCGTTGCGAGCTGCGAGATCGAAATATCTCATAGCTGTTGGGACATCTCCTTGGTCAAGAAACAGAGCCCCAAGCCTGACCTGCGCGACAGCAAGATCCTGGTCTGCTGCTGGGGCGAAGTAATCTGCGGCTTTGACAGGATCCTTTGGCACCCCTAGCCCATGAAGATACATCAAGCCCATAGAATATTGAGATAGGGCATCTCCGTTCGCAATACCGCGTTTGAACCATGTCTGGGCGATTGAGAAACTTTGCTCCATTCCCTCGCCACGAAGGAACATGCGTCCAAGATAACCCGCTGCTTTCGAAGCGAGCTTTTCTGTGCCAAGCGGTACATCGGATTTGGTTTTCCCGTCCCTAGTCCAATACATTCGGGCCAGCTCAAGGAACCGCTTTTTTGCGGAAGCGAGGTCTCTTTTGAACGCTCTGGAGCCGTCGTAGTGGAGTTTTGCAAGGTTGTACGTGGCTTTTGGATCGCCTTTTCTTGCCATCAAATCGAGATATTCCAGGACATCATCGAAGGACGCGTGGACATCTGAGTTTGGCCCTCCTTGTTTGGCGTTGGGTCCAGCGCTGCTAACGCTTGCTCCCTCTCCATATACACCCCCCTCATCATCCGCAATTCTATACGAATCCTTGACCATGGAATATCCACCAGGAGGCCCTGACCTCATATATCCGATAGCCTTGTCCGCGACCTTTTTATAATGAAAGACAGCTTCTTCACAATTCCTTGGCGTTGCGATTCCAGTATGATGCCTATACGCGACTGTCATTTCTGATCGAATATCGCCTTCTTCCGCAGCCAATGTGTGATATAACATTGCTTTCGCCTGATCTTGTTTCACAGCACCTCCAATACCGGTCGCATACATAAACCCAACCATGCTCTGGGCGGAGCTGTTCCCATTCAATGTAGCGAGCTCGTGGTATCTTCGGAAGGCCTCAGAATAGTTTCGTGGATGAGTGAAGTTACCGTAAAAGTTCATTTCAGCGAGCACGAATATCGCGTCCGGGTTCTTCAGAGCAGCCGCATCTTCCAGCAGCTTAACAGCTTGAGACAGGGGGGGGCTGAGTTTCTTCGACTGTGGTTTCGAAGTGACAAGATTCTGTTGCGGAGGACCGTTCATGAAAAGGAGGAAGAAGAGTTCTTTGACATAATATGCAGTAGTCCCAAATACTCCCGTGGGCTTGCTGAATCGAGAAAGATGGTATGTTGAAGGTCGAATCTTGCGAAGGATGGCTGTGGCTTCTTGAACAGCGGAGGCACCTATGAAGAATATAAATATTTTATCAATATAAACTGTGATAATGTGGATAATTTGCCCACCGTCATTGCGCGGTTTGCTTCCCCAGCCATCGTCTAATATCGAGTGATGTCCTAGAGGCTTCTGTGTTCCGTCCCCTCTCACTGAACGCTCATATGCTTGATTCTGGGCAGATGTCACAGCGACGAAGATATATAAAACCACTGTTATGTGTCGGCGCGTTAGTATCGCCTCTCTTGATCGAAATGGGGAAGTAGACATACCGAAAAAGAGCGGCACGAGCCGCAGGGATGATTGCTTCATAATGGCTTAAGCTCGACTATCCAGTCAGTCGAAGAAGTGGGCTTCATTTCGACATCTGCTATGAGGTTGACATGTACGCGATTACTCAGGATAGAAAGATGTAGCGATGCGAATATATCGCGTGGAAGATGACACCTTTTGTCCAGCTCGGCAAACATGGAGCTCCACCAAAGAGGCACGCCAAGGATAAGAGGCGATTAAACTGCACATAAACTTACCCATAAACAGAACAAGAACTCGTGGTTATCGTCTCTAACTAATTCCCTTCGATACTAAGCTGTCACATGCTAAGGTCAAACGATTCTCAATTTACCTCTTCAGCCAGCGTTTTACTCGCAAAGAGGTATCGGACTGCTTCAGCGTGCCTGTTCTTTATTACGCATCCGCCACATCCCTGCGTCATCTCTTTCTACATTCGAACACGTCCATATAATTTCTTAGCCCCAGTTAAACCCTTCTCAATCTTTTCAGGCTAGCATACCTGAGACTGTGGCAGAGACAGTGAAGGAAGCCAGTTTGATCTATCCAAAGATTGAAATTTGAGGTGCTGAAACCGCCCTAGCCTCAAAAGATTCGGACCAGGTTTGGTCCGTGTACAATCTCCGATTTCTAAGCATATCAACAACGAACTACTTCGCAGCTAAGCATCATGATACTTAGGAAATACTATCTTCCTCCGCTCCACTCTCAAAGAGCCAATTCATTATTATACACCAGATAATACCTAAGCAGTGCTCGGAAACCATTTTACCACCTGGCTCATGGCGGAGCCTAGCAGTACCAACTCGGAGCGCTCTCCTCTCCTGCCGCAATTACCCACTGCTAGTATATCCTCTGCATCAAAGCCTTCTGGAGCTCTAGCGAATCCAGAGGTAACGCAGCAGAATGATACAGCACCGACGATTTCAGCCTTGAGAGGCACCTTGGTTGTGGTATCGATAGGGGTACTCATTTTCCTTCAAGGTAGGTCTCAGGGCGAAATAATCTTCATTTCGCTACTACTGAATATTTCTACTTTTGCCAAAGAGGCGCCGTTTTCCAAAAAATAGATTACATTCAGACCTTTTATATTTGGTCTAATCTGAATGGATGTCGCTTACGCTTTGGTAGCTACCAATATGTCAATCCTGACAACGACACAATCAGCAATTGCGGCAGACTTGGATGCATTTGAGGAAGCAAGCTGGCTTACTTCTTCCTATTTGATTGCCATATCTAGCATCGCACCTTTATCAGGCCGATTATGCCAGCTCTTCTCGCCCCGTTTATGCATGTTCGTGTCTACGGTAATAGTTTGTCTCGGATGTATAATTACATCTATATCACCCTCATTGGCAGTGTTTTTACTTGGCCGTGCTGTGACTGGCACTGGCGCCGCTGGTATTATGATAGTAGCCACAATTATCGCTGTTCAACTGGCCGGTGCCAAACGGAGAGGCTTGTATATTGGACTCATCAACTCCAGCTTGACGGTTGGTGTTTCATTAGGTGCTGTTATTGCTGGAGCCTTAGAGCCTAAGTTTGGTTGGGTATGTCGCTATTATCTTCATCTCCTAGAATTTGTGGACGAGCACAAAATATTTCGTCTCATTTTGCTTCCCTGTGAAATCCGTTTAACCAAGAGGTAGATGATAAGCTAATCATTGTAATAGAAAATCCTTTTCGGCATCCAAGCTCCAATAAGCATGATAGCAGGCCTTTGTGTATTGTTCGGTATCCCAAAGAAATACCTTACAAGCAATAGCGAGTTTGCTGGCTTCTCGCTGCGGCAGAAGCTCGCCAGTATCGACTATTTCGGAGCCGTGAGCCTTGTAAGTGCACTTTCAAGCCAGAAATTCTTCAATCTGTGCACTACCTGCCTGAACCAATCTATATATCGACCCGCCTAAAATCATGCCATTTCGATACCTCATTAAATGTCAATCTAACGCACCCGGCAGACCTCGACAATACTCCTCTTCCTACTCGGCCTTTCAGGTAGACACATAATGCCCACCCCTATCATTCTATCATTCCTCCTCTTCCCCCTCTTCATCATCAACGAAACACGCACAGCCAAATACCCCATCATTCCCGTCACCATCCTGCGCTCCCGCGGGACCCTCCTAACCTGCCTCGCCACCGTCGGCTTCATGATGGCCCGCTGGTCCGTCCTCTTCTACACGCCGGTGTACGCACTCGCCGTGCGCGCCTGGCCTCCCGCAGTCGCAGGCAGCATCCTCATCCCCACGAACCTCGGCTTCGGGCTCGGCGGCATCCTGGCTGGCGCAATCCACATCCGGCGCGCAGGCAGCTTCTACGCGCCCAGCCTGGCATCCATGGCGCTGCTACCCGTCACGCTGCTCGTGCTGGCGCTGACGAGCCTGCCCACGACGCCCGCGGCGGGCTACGTGGCGACAGTGTTCTTCAACGGCCTGCTGACGGGCGCCGCGCTGAACTATACGCTCGTGCATATGCTGCATTTGACGCCGGGCGCGGCGCATCCGATCGCGCTTTCGCTGCTCGCGACGTTCCGTGGTTTTTCGGGCAGCTTTGGCAGCGCGATTGGGGGCGGGTTGTTCATGCGGATCTTGAGTAGGGAGCTGGAGGACGGGTTTGCGGAGGCGGGGCTGAAACATCGGGAGGATTTGGTGAGGAGATTGATGGGGAGTCCGGCGCTTGTGAGTGGATTAGAAGGCAAGGAGAGGGAGGTGGCAGTTGGTGCGTATGTGGCGGGTATTAGAGCACTGTTTTTAGCAGCTATGGGGCTATCGGTGGNCATGGCGTTTATTCAAGCCGGGACTGGATGGAAGGGGGTGACCGAGGAAGGAGAGATGGGAGAGAGGGAGGTAGAAGAGGAGGTGGAAGGGGAGGAGAGCTTGATTGTAGGGTCGTAGACTATCCCTTAACCCGTTGAAATTCGTCCAATGATGATCAGCCAATTAAAGTATCTAGATTAGCGACACCCAACGAAATCTACAAGGGGGTAACATGAATAGCTCAGACGCCCCCCCTGCTTTTTTGGAGAGGAAAATAAGCGAGCCCCGAGTAATATAGCAGGGCTAGGTTATTTTGTGTACTATACTAGCAGGGGGGGCGTCTGAGGCATTGATGTTACCCCCTTGTAGTCGTGAACTTAAGCGACCTTAGCGTAGGACTCCAACGGGTTAAGGGATAAAATTAATTGGTAGAAGTATGTTTATACAATCATACGTCATTTCAATGACGTTAATACGTACCTAGAAATAACATTGTTTCACCCAGAGTTTCTACTTTTGACGGGACAACCTATATCTAATTGAGATGTTCATGTGTTTTCCGCTCTTTAATGAAGATCTGAGGTTGTTAGAAAGCATGTCTAGAGTGCTGCGAGCTCCTTACTCGAGGGAGGTGTGCGATTGGAGGCGCGAGCAGCGAGTTCAACAAGAAATTATCAAGAGTCTACCCTCGCGGACGAGTCTAAATTCCCACCTAGGTGAATGCATGGTATGAGAAATTCATCGAGCATGTCTTCGTAACTTGAGCCATGTAATTGACTAGCGTATCGACCCCAATAAATATGCATGTAAGTCTAACATTAAAAATTTAAAACCGGAAAATACAAGCTGGCTCGTAAATAGGAACGAAAGGCTCTGCAGAAATAGACCGGCAGTTGCTGGGATGATCATAACATATCTATGAGAGGACAAGAGAAATCATCAGGACTTGTTGAAGTACTACAGGTAAGATGATTGACCAATCCTCTGGCACTATGTGCCAAACACATTTAGTTGTGTTTATGCTGAGTACCCAAATCCCCTAGTCTAGATAAAACGGTCTCCTACCTATTCCCAAAAGTTCTTCCACTCATTCTCGATCATCTGGATCTGGCTGAGCGTCACTGCAGCCTGTACTTCCATCTGCGATCCTTGATTCCTCGATGCGTTCACTGCCGTGAA
The DNA here is from genome assembly GCF_001692895.1 of Cenococcum geophilum 1.58. Lineage (NCBI taxonomy): Eukaryota > Fungi > Ascomycota > Dothideomycetes > Gloniales > Gloniaceae > Cenococcum > Cenococcum geophilum. The sequence goes on from NW_027137637.1 coordinate 743,248, forward strand.
ATCGGTCTGTCATGCCATACGAAAATCAATAGGTCAATCTGACTACACATCTCGAGACAATCAACTAGAGTGTGAAGACTTACAGGACGAATAACACCCGTCGTAGCCTGCCAGGTCAGGGCACTATGCATCGCAGTGCTTGCCTCTATCAACATCATTTCATTATGATACTTCGCCTGCATTTTCTGCTGGTGGTAAGTCAGTGTCAACTGATCCGCCTTTTGCGTGAGCTCCATCTGCTTCTGCTTTCGCTCCGTAACCTTCTGGCGTAACAGGCCCGCATCTCCGGTTGTTAGCGAGTCCTGCCAAAATTGACGTGTGCGTGGGGAATACAGCTGGCACGAGAAACCGTCAGGCGGAATAGACGGCGCGGTGCTAACTTGCCTCGCGAGCGGAGCCTCATTTCGCACTTCGGAAAGGATAACTTCGGTGTAGCATTCTTGGCAGACAGTGAATTCGGGCACCGAGGACGGCATCGAGTAGCATCCCACGTTCTTGACCGTGTTGTTCTTAGGACATTCGGGCAGCAAGGCGTATTTCTCTATGTACTCGGCTGCGGGCGTAAGGTCAAGGTAGCCTGTTTTCAGCGTCCTTTCGGCAACTTCGACGATCTGGTCGATGTAGCTCAGCGATCTCTGGCTGTTAGGGACCATTAAATCGCAGGTCGCTGGACATGAGGCGCCGCCTGCCGCGGCGCCGAAAACGCCACGCATAGGAGGGAGGATGGTCTCGATATGAGCGATGCAGTGGGAGCAGATAGTGAGATCTTCTATAAGTGCACCAGTCCTAGGATTGGGAAGACAAAACCACCGACGCGTTGCCGTCGGTTTCTCGCCTGCCTGCTCGGCCTGGCTATTTGGACACGGACCTTCTGGAACTTGGATAGCAGCAATCATGCCAAGAAGAGATGCGTCTGGAGCAGACTGAGAGAATAGCCACACCCAAGCTATGTGTACCCACAGATTGCTGAAATCGCATTGGGTCGCCATAGTTTCTGGCTTCGGCGGCGATCGCGAGAAGAAGCGGGCATACGCGGTTGGTTTGATAGATGTGTCGAAGCAAGTCAGACATATGTCGAAGTTGGGGAATTGCTGTGGCCCTGAAATCATATACCAATCTTGATGGCCTGTAGCATACTGAGAGCGCGGGCAGTCAGCGAATGGCGGAATTTCCGGGGTAGCTGCTGGTGCTGACCCTGGCATATTCGATGCCGCTGGGCGCTGCAAAGGCATGGTGTTGATGAAGAAATGAAGTGTACTTCTAATTTGACGCTGAAAAGATAACTCCCAAGGAAGCTTCTTGCGGACAGGTTGTAAAGCTTTGGAGCGTGAAGCGTCGAAGTACTTTTCCTGCAGGCTTCAGCTTCAGCGCTTCCGCTGAGTCTCGACCTTCTGCGCAGCGTTGGTGACACGAGCCCGAGGTTCCACCCCCCAAGGCTGCCTAGCCACTTCCATGTCAGTTCTTAAATGCGTGCGATATCTGATGGGGAAGGTGATCCGCATAGTCAATGTGCTAACTACGATTCTTGGGCTTGGAAATATTTACTTGATTTGCATTAAGATGAAAGTAAGCTTTCTGAAAATGCTTGATTCAGGATCGTGATCCCTTCGGGGGGCCAACTGACTTCGAAGAAGTATCTGGGAACGGGAATTAAAAGCTTTGAATATCGCAAAAAAAGAATTTGAGGCGCAAATCCAAGGGGTCGAAGAGAGGGATATCCTGAGTAGACGGAGATGTGTGGCTGGAGGATCTGGAGTGCGCTATTTTAAGAAGCAGGCTTGCATCAATACGACGTTATCTCAGTAAGCGACCCAGACGGTAATCGCAATTCCCTAGTACCTAAATAGTATAGCTTTATAAAACCCCTACTAACTTTATAAAACCCTGCTAGCGTTATATTTTAGAATAACTGTCTTGGTTGTCGACTTAGTGTCACGGCGACTCAGTCAATCGAGACTCTAGCACTGTAATACAACGAGCGCAAACCCGTACAATTGGTAGTCTATTAAGCCGAGGAGCAGAAGGTGGTCGAAAGGACACGTCTATATTGCATAGGCCAAGCCTTAAGCGAACCCCTGACTAGGCTTCGTAACGGTGCCGTTACACTTAGTAGAACGCGACGCTACTAAAGAGTAATACATCTCTACTAGTTGACTAGTTAACTATTTTAAAAGGTAATCGATTATATTTTAAGGGCCGCCTTATTTATCTATATACTTATTTATATATTTTAGCTGCGTAACGATCGATTTTTAGTGTAACAACGTTCAACTTTTAAAGCTCTATATGTAAGGCACATTGCCAGGGCGTACGGTAGGGAGCAGGCAAGCCGAGCATGAGTCACANNGAGAGNCGATGGAAGAGGACGATATGGTAATGAGGGTAGGCAATAGCCTAAGTACAGAGAGAGACGAACCGATGAGGAGGGAAGGGCTGTAAGCCCAAGGGAGCTTATAAGGAGGTGCCAAAAGATCCCTTACACTATAGCTCTATAGAAATCGTAAATTAAGTCTATTTTTTTGGTATAACAACTTACAGAGCTTAGAGACTCTTATAGGGCGATTTATTAGGTACGAAACCTCTATAGGAGGTTGATTTGCCTATTGCGACGACTTTAAGCTAAGGTAGGGGCTACCACATCAGCATCCTAGAGGCCTCCTAGCAGGATTTTTATTTTCCTAATCGTCTTAGTCGAGGGATTAGTTAAGCTCACCTGGCTAAAAGCTCGGCTTACGTGTCTGATACTGCCGATCGTGCCGGGTAAAAGGGGCTAAGCTTATTACTGGGTGAGCTTAGCGAAACCAAAAGTTGGATAAACTTTTATTTAATAAGACGACGTTTTCCCACTAATTTTACAACGTAAGCGACTCTAAACTACTATATTAAAATAGGTTAGTATAACTAAAAGGAGTTTATAATATGTTCTTAATATATTTTAAATAATATCTTGCCTAACTTTATATATTCTATTAATTTTCTAAAGCTATAAAATGGAGATAGTTTATTATAAGGGTACGAAGAGGCTTTAGAGTAGATTTAAAGGAATATAATATATTCTATTTAAATCTAGGGGTATAGCTTTTATAGAGAACAAGACGTTATATAAAGAAGAGAAAAGAATAATAAGAGAATCTTATAATTAAATAGTTAGGAGTTGTTACGTATAATAAAGCCTTATAGGAAATACTACGGTAGACTTGTTAATGGGCTAGGTATATAGGTATAAAATAGTTAACAACGTAAATATAACTGGTAGAGTAGTTGCCTAATAGATTAACTCTAATTATATTCTAAGATTTACTATAAAGAAGAGAAGCTATCTATAGAGGCTATATATCTTTAAATATATAACTCCTCCCTATAGTAAAGGTTTAGTACGTTAGTACATTAATATATTAGTACGTCGCGTTTATTACGGACCTTATTATAATAGCTTATATAAATGCCTCTAAACTAAAGCTTGTAGAATGCTATATTACGAAAATACTAAGCTAAGGAGAAGGGAAAAAAAGGGGTCGCTAGGACCGATGTAAATAAATATATAGGGTAAGCCGCTAAGGCGCTAGCTCCGGGCGAGCTAATTACAGGTCGGTAGAATATAGCAGAATTTAGCAGGTAACGTGCGATAGCGCCGTTACATTACCCCCCTCTTTAAAAGAAAGCCTACCCTTAGGCTTAGTTAGAAATAGGGTAGCACTAGGCTTATAAATATAGGATTACAAAATATAAGATAAGGAGATAAAGGGGATATAAATAAGTGCGTCCGGACTAAGTATAAAAGGCAATTATAGGCTAAGTAGAAGCACTAGGCTAAAAAGAATAGCTACTAAAAGTCTTAGCACGGATCTGGCTAATTAGATAACTTTAACCAGTGGTTAAAGTTCCTAGATATCTGAAATTTTATAGTACTAGTAGAAAACGGCAGAATATAGCAGAATTTAGTAGTCAGCTGTATTAGGGCTTTGGGGCGTTTTTATCCCTATATTCTTCCGGTAACTTATTATCTTTATTATACTAGTATTCTATCTATTTATCTAGGTACTTCGGAGGTCTAGGCGTATTAGGGTATTAATTATAGAACTCTTTAAGCTTTTAGGGGCAGCCTATAAAGTTTTATATAAGGTACTAGGTTGGGTTTAGATTATAGCCCTTTTATTAGATACGGTATTTTAATATTCCCTATACTATCTTATAGGCTAATATTTTATTAACTTCCTATTTATTATTACTGTTTACTTAAACTAGTTATAATAAAGCCTTATAGCAGGAACTACGGTAGACTTATTAATAGGCTAGGTATGTAGGTAAATAAGAAGTCAACAACGTAATAATAACTAGTAGAGTGGTTGCCTAATAGATTAACTCTAATTATATTCTAAGATTTACTATAAAGAAGGGAAACTATCTATAGANACCGTACGTTCTTAAATATATAACTCCTCTCTATAGTAAAGGTTAAGTACGTTAGTACGTTAGTACGTTAGTACGTCGCGTTCCTACGTTCCTATATTCCTATATTCCGAACTTATAACATAACTAGCCACGTAACTTAGCTACCCATTATCCTATAGCTTAATTAGTTCCAGCGCCTCCCGTATTATCTTAACTAACCTGTTTATATCTGTCCTTAGTAGTTGCACTACTGCTAATATAAGGTCCGTAACACCATCTCCCTCCTCTTTATCTTCGTCCTTAAAGATATCCCCTATCTCTAAGTCGTCTATTAGAGGTATAGCATTCCCATCTTTAATTTAGTGACCTTTATTATTCCTAATGCCTTTTATTAGATCTTCTATGTCTAATCGTTATAACCAGCTGGTAACGTTTATTCTATTACTTAGTAAAGTTATACCGTCCTATTCTTATTATGCGGAGAAGAAGTTAGTGTATATTGCGATCGTATCTCTATCTAGTTGCTAACTGTAAGGGATATTATTGCGGACACCTCGGGTTGCCCTTAGGACAACCCCCGGACGCCCCTTGAATGGTCGCCGGTTACGTGCCAGAGGCACGTGCCCGTAGTATATAGTCTCCACGATCCCAGAGGCCTTACCTCCTCAAGGATTCGTCTCTCTCACCAATCTATCCTGTTCCAATCGTGTCCTTATAGCCCCCTGTCTACAAGATCCCCTTATACTAACCTTCTTCCTATACTAAATATACGCGAGCGAATATACGGTCTTCCTATAATATTTAATCCATCTTTAACGCTAAGTATACGTGTCTTATTATTTTTTATAACCGTCTAGTTCCTTATCTAATCTCCTCTAGGGTCGCGCGTATTAGTAGCGGCTAAAAGACTAGAGAGTAAGCTAGCCGAGGCTCTAGCTAAAGTTTAGCGTCGTTTTAATAAAGCGTCTTAGGCTCTAAAAGCTTAACTAGATGCTTATACTCGCCTAAGCCGTCTAGTAAAGGTTTATAAAAAGGTACGCTTAAAAGAGCTTTATTTAGTAGAGTAAGGTCTATTTAAGCTTAAGGCTAAGGAGGCTAAAAGGGATTTTAATTAAGAAGAGGCGGAAATAACTAGTACGCTAGTAGTAGATCCTCTAGATAACCTAGCTTATTTATTACCTTTAACTAATTTCTTTATCTTTAGCTCCTTTTTAATATTACCTAACCTATTTTCTTCTAATACTCCCATACCTTTTCTATAGCATTCTTTAGGTTTTATAGTAGTTCCTAGGTAGTCTTATTATAGCCTATCTACTTAACCTTATACTATGTTTCTTTATTAATATCCTTATAATTAATAATCTTTAAAACTTACTATTCGTCTTCCTCTTATCCTCTGTACGTGTCTACCTTATAAACTAATAGCTTAATATTTCTATATACTGGCTCTAGCATCGCGATATATTATATAGGGTAGATCTTCATCTTAGCTAGTAGGTTTAACTTAAATGTAACCAGTGAAATCCTTTAAATAATCTTAAAAGGTCTTAGTCTAACATAGTCTAACTTCTTACTTAGTCGTTAACTCTTAAAATTTTTATATAGTAGCCACACTTTATCTCCCTCCTTAAGATCTGGTCCCTTAGATCTCTTAGCATTATAGTACTTTTTTACTAATTCTATAAGGTCTATATAAAGATTCATTAGTGTCTTTATTTTTTCTTTAGCTATACTACTTATTTTCTTTACTTATTATAGTAATAACGATATTTTTAGCTTATATCTATAATTTGCCTTAAATAGTAATATGCCTATTCCTTTTTATAGTGTTATATTATATATAAACTATATAATTAGTAGTAATAATACCCAATTATTTTGTGCATAATTAATATAATGTCTTAGATACTGTTCTAGCGTCTAATTTAATCTTTTTATTTAACTATCTGTCTGTAGGTAATATACGGTAAAAGTTACTACTTAAACTCCTTACTCTGCTAAAAATACCTTCTAAAATACTGCTATAAATTTTAGATCTCTATTTAATATAATCTTGCTTAGTGCTCTATATTTTATAAACACTTCTTTTATATAGATTTTAGCGACATCTTCCGCTAAGATTTCTTCTGTGCATGCTATAAAGTAGCCCTATTTAGTTAACTTGTCTATTATTATTAAGATCGCGTTATACTTTTATCCGGTAATAGGATCTCTTAACTTTAGTAACTTAATAATAAAGTCCTATAATATAACCTCCTATAGTCTTTTTGGTATTTTAATAGGTTATAGCCCTCTATATAGCTTATGCCTTATTAGTTTATTCCTTTAGTAATCTAGATACTCCTTTATTACTCTTCTTATAATATTCTAGATTCCATTAATAATATATTTTTCTTAAAGTCTTAATACTAAGTGTTACGGACGCTTTAAGTACGATGTTACGACTACTTAGAGAAGAGTTGGAAGAAGCTAGTTAGTTGATATAAGCACGGTCTAAGATGGAGCCGGTGGAACCATGTGACGAGGAATGGTAGTACGAGTTACGTGAGGTGATCTGTGTGATCTGTGTGATCTATAAGATCTGTGACAGAGTAGATAGAGTATATGTACATTACGTACGAGAAGGATTTCATAGGAGTACGGTTGTGTATTTAAGGACCCTTAGTCCCTACCTAGATAGTTCCTTCCTTATAGTAATTCTCAGAATATAATTAGAGTTAATCTGTTGGGCAACCACTCTACCAGTTATTATTACGTTATTGACTTTATTTAATACCTATATACCTAGCCTATTAATAAGCCTACCGTAGTACTTGCTACAAGGTTCCGTTACATAATTATTACTATAGTTACGGTTTAATAAGTCGAATAATATGCTACTAAAAGCAGCCACCATAACGCTATTAACGGCGGCAACTACTTTAAGGTTAGGAGGTGACACTAATATAGCAGATACTAACTTATAGCAACCTATAACGGTCGGATAACTATAAGAGATAGTTAACTAGTTAACAGAGAATAATGTGATACTTAAATAAAGGATTAACGGGATAGGAGTAGTAAAGGTTAAGTTACCTTTAATTAAGAGATTCTTAGGGGAGAGATTAAAGCTTAAAGGATTCCTTACGTAAATGCACTTTAAGGTTACGTAAGAAGGAGTAAAGTTATTAATACCTATAGATTGGATAGCATATATAGAACTATTCCTATTAAGGAGGGCATTTAAATAGTTCGAGCTTTACCTTATAGAAATATAAGTAAATAGAATAATAACTACTAACTAAGACGTATAGTTTATGTTCTTAAGTTAGGAGGGGTTTATAGAGCGACTTATATAAATGTTTGGAGATCCAGAGGCAGTAACCACGGCGGAAAAAAAACTCCAAGATATTATGCAACGAACCTTAGTAATTAAGTATATAACGTAGTTCTAAACGCTAGCTATATAAGTTAAGTGGAATAATAGGGCGCTTATGGTATAGTATAAATAGGGACTTAAGGCTAAAGTCTAGGATATAATTATTTTAATAGAAGATACGGACACCCTAAGGGATTTAATAAATTAAGTAATTAAGATTAATAATAGGATCTTCTAAAGGGAACAGGCTAAAAGAGGTTAGGATAGAGTTCTATAGTTATATAAGGCGCAGAGCACGTAATAACAAAAGCTAAGTTAGAAACTATGGTATGGCGTAGAGCTAATAGACCTAAGTGGTACTAAAGAAGCCTATAAGAGATAGAGTAAAAAACTATAAAAACCTAGAGGTTAAGGATCTAGTGATTATAGGATTAAGGAGTATAGGCTAAACTAGGGATCTTATTAGCAGAAGACGTTTAGGCGGACTCTATAATAGAGTTAGTGGTTTAGAAATAGAGCTTATATAAATTATAGGAAATAAGGTTATTTTATAAGGGATTATAAAGATAGTTAGAGTTACTATGCAATAAAGGGAACTAGACTAATAGTAGAAGACACACATGTATAAAGGGATAATAGTGTACTGCGAGGAATAAAAGAGTGTTTAATTAGAAGTTTTGTATTTTATTATAATAACGCATACCGAGTTTATAAGGACGCTAAGTACGGCGTAAGCTATTGGCTATAAGAACCAGAGTTAAGAGGACTTAAAGGGACTCAAGAGTTAGATAAAGAATAAGATTAACTCTATAAGCTGGATTAAGATATTATAATAACATGCGGATAATAATTAGTAACAATAATAATAGAGTTGGAGTATTTATTAATTAATAGCAATAAGGATAGTAAAGGAACTAACTAGGGGTATCTAAACCTTAATAACGTAATAGAAGTAGAGACTAAGACCGCCATAGAGCAAAGTTTAGTAACGGGTATTATAATACCGTTGGATATAGCATCTATTACTTTATAAGACGGAAGGAGCAATATCTAAAGACGATTAAGTAAGCAGATAACTGCTAGTGCTAGCTTACCACTTAATAAAGGCAAAAGGCCATAGGCTTAAGATTCTTAAGATGAGATAAGAGATGACTAAGATTCTTAAGACGAGATAAGGCACACCCTAGGACCCATAATGGACGAAAACCGATGGAGTAGGGCAGCGGCTTAGTTTAAGAACATATAAATAAGCTTGGGATAAGAGTTTCCTACGGCATAAGATTCTTAAGATAAGATAAGTGAGATTTAAGACTCTTAAGATGAGATAAGAACACTATAAACGCCTAGTTAGACTAAGGCGGGAGCTAAGCTTAAGCTAGAAGCAAGCTCAGAATTAAAGAATCTAAGGGACTAAGAATTCGGAGTACGAATAAGGACACCTATAGGCAAGAGGCAAGGAGCTTCTTTATAGATTAGAGAATCTGTAATATAAATAGTAGTTAGATTAGAAGACTAATATATAGACCTAAAGGACTTACTAGGGGAACGTAGTATTTAGCCTAAAGATTAAAAGTTTAATACCAAGATTAGGAAGTATAAAGACTTTAAGGATCTACTTATAAAACGTAAAATAAAAGAAACCATAGAGGAATTTAGAGTAAGAATTACCTTATAGTAAGAATAGAAACTAAATAAGAGATCTAGTATATTAGGACATATAAGGGATAAAGCGCTAGTACGAAAAATTACTAATAGGTTAAAAGTAGGCATACTAAGAGCTAAGTGGCTTACTAAACTAGAATAAGAAGAGGATTTAGGGATTCTAACTAGGTTCGAGGAACGATATACTAAAGGTTGTCACAACGTAGTAATAAAGAGATACTTCTTTATGGATAGACTGTATATACTTAAGCAGCTGTACTAAAAGTAGTATAGGCAAAGGCATAATAACGAGTGGGAAGATTTCTATATATAGTTGGACGAAAAAGTTGTCTAAGACTACCCGATTATAGAGAAGGCTATAACTTATATTAAGGGAGCCTTAATTATAACGTTAAAGGATCTAGAGGAGTAATTAGAGGACTAGAAAAGTAAGAGGCGAATCTTAGTACCTATAAACAAAATCGCGACGCTTAGATTAATATAAGAAAGGTTTAAACTTAAGGATAAAGACGAGCTAAGAGTTAACCTAAAATATTAAGCATATTATATACTATCGTGGATAGCATACGTGGATAATATATATAATATATATAGAGCACCTAAGGACAAAAATCGGAAGTATTTAATAAGAATGTATTAGATGACGGACGAGGCGAAATATTAAAACGCTAAGTATATATATGGTTGGTACCCTATAGAAGTTTAAGAACAAGGGGACTTAATACTTTAACTAGAAAGATTCCTTATGGAAGAATGCCTAGATGGACAATAGTAGTAGGAATGTCTAGAAAACACCTATCTATAGTATATTAAAGATAAAAAGCGAACTAAGTATTGGCCTAAGTTAGACTAAGTATAAACCAGATTAAGTAGCTAATAGTTAGGAAAAGTAGAGGCCTATAGGACCAGAGGGAACTAGTGGTAGAGCCTTAGACCCTTAAAGGAATTTAAGGANNNNACCTAAATTTANAAGTTAANTAGTAAGATTAANAGTTTAAGGCATTAATAGATAGTAGAGTAATAAGGAACTATATCTTGCTAACAGCAGTTAAAAGAATAGGGTTACTATATAGACAGAAGGAACACCCTTACCTATTAGTAACAATTTTAGGAGATCTAATAGCCTATAGAGGAGGCATTATTAATCTTAAAATAGGACCTATTTAGCTAACCATTAAAGGAAGACCAGTTAAGATGTCTTTTAATATATTACTATTAGGGAATAATAAGGCAGTATTAGGAATGCCTTAGTTATAGGAATATAATCTAAAGATCAATTAGATTATAGGTTAGGTTAATATTAGAGATACTTAACGCCGTAAGATGTGATAATAAGCTAAGTTGGTATAGTACTAAGTAGGAGCAACCTATAAGGAAACAGAGAAAGGACTAAGTTATGTACTAAAGAGATACTATAAGTACGGTAAAAAACTATAGTTACTAGAAAGTAAAAAGCTATTAAAGTATATAGTATGGGACTATAAGATAGAATTAGAACTAAGAATAAGTCTAAGGTTCTTTCCAATCTATAAGCTTACTAAAGAGGAAGGTAGAGTATTTAAAGAGTTTATCTAAGAAAACTTATAAAAGGGATATATTAGACCATCGCAGTTATTAGTAGGTTATCCAGTACTATTTATACTAAAGAAAAATAGCAAACTAAGGCTGTGTATTAACTATAGATAGTTAAATAGCATCACTAGGAAGAATAGGTATCCTTTACCCTTAATTAGCGAAATATAAGACAGGATCGGTAATGCGCAAATCTTTACGAAGATAGATCTAAGATAGGCGTACTATTAGATTAGGATTAAGGAAGGCGACGAATAAAAAGCAGCCTTTAGGTTAAAGAAAGGACTATATAAACTATTAGTTATGCAATTCGGGCTTATAAACGCACTAGTAATATTCTAAAAGCGAATTAATAATGTGTTAAGGGAATACTTAGATAAATTTATCATAGTATATCTTAACGATATTATTATCTACTTAATAACTAAGGAAGAACACGGAAAATACGTTGAATAGGTCTTAGAGAGACTATAAGAAGAACAGATGCTAGTAGCAATTAAGAAATGCGAGTTCTTTACTAGGAAGACCGATTTTATCGGATTTATTATTAAATTAGGCCAACTTAGCATAGATCTAAAAAAGATTAAGGCTATAGTAAATTAGCAAGAACTAGAGAACATTACGTAGTTAAAATTGTTCCTAGGGTTTTGCAATTACTGCAGAAGGTTTATAGCGCAATAGTTAAAGAATATTAAGCCATTTACGCGGTTAACAAAAAAAGAAGAACTATAGGTATAGGGAGAAGAATAATAAGAACTATTTAAGGAAGTTAAAAGGTTGTTTACCTAGGAGCTAGTTCTTAAGATCTATTAACCAGAACTAGAGACGGTTATAGAAACAAATGTATTAAACTTTATACTAGAAGTATACTTTATATAAAAGCATCTAGATAGATAGCATTTAGTAGTATACTATAGTTGAAAGATAATACTACTAGAACTGAACTATAACATCTATAATAAGGAGTTATTAGGTATAGTTACAGCACTAAAGGAATGGAGAGCATTCTTATAAGGTATAGAGAAACTATTTATAGTTAAGACAGACTATAAGAACCTAATAGGATTCCTAATAATAAAGGAACTTAACTAAAGATAGGTTAGATGGGCAGAGATGCTTGCAGAATACTATTTTAAGATTTAGTATACTAAGGGTACGGAGAATGCATAAGCAGATGCTCTAAGTAGAAAGGCTAAACTATAGAATAACGAAAAACCATTAGGGGCTTTACTGCGAAAGGATGTAAATGGATTAATTAGGTATAATTATCCAAAGATCGCAGCAACTTAAGAGGATAAGTTAGAGAAAGTCTACGAGATACTAAAAAGCTTTTGGGTATAAAGAATTCTAAAAGTATAACTAGAAGATCTATAGTTGGATATATACGAAAACTGAGAAGTAAAGTACATCCTAAGAAGCATAGCAGAGCAATTTATAGAAGATTTCTATAAAGAACTAACTTAAGGACATAATGGAGCTATGGGCTTAGTGTTAAGACTCTAAGAGGAGTACATTATTAACGGAATCTAAAGGATAGCTAGGAAGGTCACTAAGGAGTATCTAGATTACTAAAGAAATAAACTAATAAGGTATAAGCTATATAGAGGGCTACAACCTATTAAAATACCAGAGAGACCATGGGAGGTTATATTATAGGACTTTATTATTAAGTTGCTAAAATTAAGAGACCCTATTACTGGATAAGATTATAACGCGATCTTAGTAATAGTAGATAAGCTTATAAAGTAGGGATACTTTTAGCCTATATAGAAGAAATCTTAGCAGAAGATATCGCTAGAATCTATATTAAAGAAGTATTTATAAGACATAGAGTACTAAGTAAGATTATATCGGATAGAGATCTAAGATTCGTAGCAGCATTCTAGGAGGTATTTTTGGCGGAGTAAGGAGTTTAAGCAGTAACTTCTACTGTATATTATCCGCAGACAGACGGTTAAATAGAGAGATTAAATTAGATACTAGAGTAGTATCTAAGACATTATATTAATTACGTATAGAATAATTAGGTATTACTATTACCAGTTATATAGTTTGCATATAATATAACACCATAAGAAGGAATGGGCACGTTACTATTTAAGGCGAATTACGGGTACAAACTAAGAACATTGTTATTGCTATATTAAGTAAAGAAGATAAGTAGCAAAGCTAAGTAAAGGATGGAGACTTTAATAAATCTTTATATAAACCTTATAGAAACAGCTAAGGTAGTATAATAAAGAATAAAGAAATACTATAATGCTAAGAGATCTAAGGGACCAGATCTTAAGGAGGGAGATAAAGTATAGCTACTATATAAAAATTTTAAGAGTTGACGACTAAGCAAGAAGTTAGACTATATTAGACTAGGACCTTTTAAAATTATAAAGAGGATTTTACCGGTTACGTTTAAGTTAAACTTACTAGCTAAAATAAAAATCTACCTAGTACAGTACATTATAATACTAGAGCCAGCATACGGAAATATTAAGCTACTAGCCTACGAAGCAGATATATATAGAGGATAGGAAGAAGACAAATGGCAAGTTTTAAGGATTATTAGTTATAAGGATATTAATAATGAAATATAGTACAAAGTTAAGTAGATAGGCTATAATAAGACTACTTAGGAGCTACTAAAGAATTTAAAGAACGCTATAGGAAAGGTATAGGAGTATTAGAAGAAAATAGGTCAGGTAATATTAATAAAGAAGGATCGCTAAAGAATAAGTTACCTAAGGGGGACCTAGGAAGAGCAACTACCGAACTACTTAGAGTTGTTCCCTTTACTATAGGAAGAGAGTCAGTTCTCTTATTACCTAGTTCCTGTAGACCTTATTCTATAAGTTTCCACTCCTTAAAACGGACCTTCTCGCGCACTTTTTTAAGACGAATTAACTAAGTAGACGCAGCAAGACGGGAGTTAAAAGCTCGCTATTAAGTATTAGCAGCCTCTCTCTTAGCGTTATAGGAACGACAAAGTTTAGTAAGGGCTACTGAGAGCTTATTATTAAGCTTTATAGCAGCAGATTAAATATAAGACTCTATAACAAATTACTTAGGGAACTTAACGACTATTAAGGGTAATAGGACGCGTATATTTAGCGTTAGAGATAAAGCGAACGTTATAGGACGAACGAATATTCGCTTTAGTGCACTTTAAACATAAAGAGGGTTGCTAGAAGGAAGGACTCGCTAACGTAATATAAACTAACCCCTCTTTCATATAATAAGAACACGGAGATGGTATAATCTTACCCAATAATAATATTACAGCAATGGTACGAGACCGACGAGCTATAGAAGATAAGGAAGTTACTTTAGGTATAATAAGTAACAATATTAACCAAATTAATTAGACGGATATTATACCTCTAGTAAACAACTTAAAGATATTTAGAATCTTTAAGGACAAAGATAGAGAGGAGGGAGATAGTGTTACGGACGCTTTAAGTACAATATTATAACTACTTAGAGAAGAGTTAGAAGAAGCTAGTTAGTTAATATAAGCACGGTTTAAGATAGAGCCGGTAGAACTATATAACGAGGAATAGTAGTATAAGTCACGTGAGGTGATCTGTATAATCTATATAATCTATAAGATCTATAATAGAGTAGATAGAGTATACGTATATTACGTATAAGAAGGATTTTATAGAAGTACGGTTGTGTATTTAAGGACCCTTAATCCCTACCTAGATAGTTCCTTCCTTATAGTAATTCTCAGAATATAATTAGAGTTAATCTATTAGGCAACCACTCCACCAGTTATTATTACGTTGTTAACTTTATTTAATACCTACACACCTAGCCTATTAACGAGCCCACCATAGTACTTGCTACAAGGTTCCGTTACACTAAGCCTATTGCTTTATTGTGTCCTTAAGTTATTCCCTTATAGAAGTCTTCCATAAAATACTCTACTATGCTTTTTAGGATATACTTTGCTTTTTAATTCTTATATATATCTATCTATAAATCTTCTAGCTATGCTTTTAGAATTCTCTATACCTAAAAGCTCTTTAGTGTCTTATAGACTCTTTCTAATTTATTATCCTCTTAAATTGCTACTAGTTTAGGGTAGTTATATCTAATCTATCTATCCTTATCTCTACGTAGTATTACTCCTAATAGTTTCTTATTATTCTATAGTTTAGCCTTTCTACTAAGTACGTCTACTCTTATATTCTTAGTTCCTTTAGTATACTAAATTTTAAAATAGTATTCTATAAGCATCTCTACCTATCTAACCTATCTCTAATTAAGTTCTTTTATTATTAGGAACCCCGTTAGGTTTTTATAATCCGTTTTAACTATAAATGGTTTCTCTGCGCCTTATAAGAATGCTCTCTATTTTTTAAGTGCTATAACTATACCTAATAACTCCTTATTATAGACGTTATAGTTTAACTTTAGTAGTATTATCTTTTAACTATAATATAATATTAGATGCTATGCGTCCTAGTACTTCTATAGTAAGTATACTTTTAGTGCGTAGTTTAATGCATTTATTTCCATAACTATATCTAGTCCTAGTTAGTAGATCTTAAGAATTAGTTTCTAGGTAAACAATTCCTTAAGTTCCTTAAATAACTTCTTTTATTTATCTCCCTATGCCTATAGTTCCTTTTTCTTTATAAGCCTAGTAAACGGTTTAATATTCTTTAACCACTATACTATAAACCTCCTATAGTAGTTGCAAAACCCTAAAAATAACCTTAACTATATTACATTTTCTAGTTCTTGCCAACTTACTATAGCTTTAATTTTTTTTAGGTCTATACTAATATAACCTAGTTCGATAATAAATTTAACGAAATTGGTCTTCCTAGTAAAGAACTCGTATTTCTTAATTGCTACTAGCATCTGTTCTTTTTATAGTCTCTTTAAGACCTATTTAATATATTCTCTATATTCTTCCTTAGTTATTAAGTAGATAATAATATCGTTAAGGTATACTATAATAAACTTATTAAGGTATTTTCCTAATACACTATTAATTCGTTTCTAAAATATTACTGGTATATTTATTAGCCTAAATTATATAACTAATAGTTTATATAGTCCTTCTTATAACCTAAAGGCTGCTTTCTATTTATTACCTTTCTTAATTCTAATCTAATAGTACGCCTATCTTAGATCTATCTTCGTAAAGATTTACGCATTACCTATTTAATTCTAGATTTCGCTAATTAAGGGTAAAGGATACCTATCCTTTTAAGTAATGCTATTTAACTACCTATAGTTAATACATAGCCTAAGTTTTCTATTCTTCTTTAGTATAAATAATACTAGATAACCTGCTAATAACTATAATGGTTTAATATATCCCTTTTATAAGTTCTCTTAAACAAACTCTTTAAGTGCTCTTAACTCCTCTTAAGTAAGCTTATAGGTTAGAAAGAACCTTAGACTTATTCCTAGTTTTAACTCTATCTTATAGTCCTATACTATATATTCTACTAGCTTTTTACTTTTTAAGCTTTATAGTTTCTTACCATACTTATAGTATCTCTTTAGTACGTAACTTAAGCCTTACTTAGTCTCTTTATATATTACTCCAACTTAGTACTATACTAACTTAGTTTATTATTATATTTTGCGTTATTAAGTATTTTTAATATTAACTTAACCTATAATCTAATTAATCTTTAGATTATATTCCTATAACTAAGGCATTTCTAGCACTGCCTTATCCTATCCTAATAGTAGGATATTAAAAGATATCTTAATTTGTCTTCCTTTAATAGTTATCTAAATAGGTCCTATTTTAAGATTAATAATCCCTTCTCTATAAGCTATTAGATCTTCTAAAATTATAACTAATAGGTAAGGTTACTCCTTCTGTCTATAAGATAATCCTATCCTCTTAACTACCACTAGTAAGATATAGTTCTGTATTACTCCACTATCTATTAACGCTTTAAACTATTAATCCTACTAATTTACTTATAAATTTAGGTGTTGTCCTTAAATTCCTTTAAGGGTCTAAGGCTCTATTACTAGCTCCCTTTAGTTTTATAGGCCTCTACTTTTCCTAACTATTAGCTGCTTAATCCTATTATACTTGGCTTACTCTTTAGCTAATACCTAGTTTACTTTTTATCTTTAATATACTATAAACACGTATTTTCTAAGCATTTCTACCACTATTGTCCGTCTAAGTATTCTTTTATAAGGAATCTTTCTGGTTAAAGTATTAAGTCTCCTAACTCTTAGACTTCTATTAGATGCCATCTATATATATATTTAGTATTTTTATACTATTACTTATCTAGCGCCTAATATATCCTTATAGGGTACTTCCAATTCTTTTCTTTTAGGTTCTTATGCATCTTATATATATTATCTACGTATATAATCCATAATAGCGTATAGTATACTAGGTGCTTTAGGTTAACTCTTAACTCGTTTTTATCTTTAAGTTTAAACCTTTATTATATTAATCTAAATGTTATAACTTTGTTTATAGATACTAAGATACACCTCTTACTCCTTTAGTCCTCTAATCGTTCCTCTAAATCTTTTAACGTTATAATTAAGGCCCCTTTAATATAAGTTATAGCCTTTTCTATAATTAGGTGGTTTTAGATAACTTATTTATTTAACCATATATAGAAATCTTCCTACTTATTATTATATCGTTGCCTATACCACTTTTAGTATAGTTATTAAAGTATGTACGGCTTGTCCGTAAGGAAGTATTTTCTTATTACTATATTATAACAGCCCTTTATATATCGTTCTTTAAATTTAGTAGGGATCTTTAGATCCTCTTCACTTTCTAGTTTAGTAAGCTACTTGGCTCTTAATATGCCTACTTTAGGCCTATTAGTAATTCTTTATATAGGTGCTTTATCCCTTATACAACCTAGTATACTAGATTTCTTATCTAGTTTCTGTTCTTACCATGCGATAATTTTTCGCCTAAATTCTTCTATAGTTTCTTTTAGTTTGCGTCTTATAAATAGATCCTTAAAGTTATCTTACTTCTTAATTTTGGTATTAATATTTCGATCCTATTACTAAGTCTTACTCGCAATTTCTTTAATAGTCCTTATTCTATTGCTAAAATCTTAGTCCTATAAGATTCTTAATCCTAAGCTTGCTTCTATCTTAAGCTTTACTCTAGCCTTAGTTTAACCAGGCTTCTTTAGTATTCTTATCTTATCTTAAGAGTATTAAATCTCACTTATCTTGTCTTAAGAGTCTTATATCTTTAGGAAACTTCGTCCTAAGCTTATTTATATATTACTAAATTAAGCCGTTACTCTGCTCTACCGGTTATCGTCTATTATAGGTCCTTAAGCTTACCTTATCTCATCTTAAGAATCTTAGTCGTCTTATATCTCGTCCTAAGAATTTTAAGCTTTTGGCCTTTTGCCTTTATTAAGTGCTAAAGTGGTTTATTATCCTACTTCTCTTACGTTTTATAAAGTAATAGACATTGTATCTAGTAGGGTCTTGATCCCTACTAATGTTCCCTATTTTATAGTGGAATTATCCTCTACCTCTTATATAATATCTTTAAGATCTATATACTTCTAGTAAGCTACCTTTATTACCTTATCGTTATAGAATATTTCGCCTATATTAAAGTTATCGTCCTTAATATCTAATCTGCGAACTAGTTTATTGGTTCCCCTATATTCTGTGGGTTCTAGCTCTTATAGCTAATAGCTTACGCCATACTTAGCGTCTTTATAAATTCGGTATGCGTTATTATAACAAAACGTAAAACTTTTAATTAAATACTCTTTTGTTCCTTGTAGTATATTATTATCCCTTTATATATATATGTCGTCTGCTAGTCTCGTTTCTTTCACTATATAGTAACTTTAACCACTTTTATAGTCTTTAATATAGTAACCCTATTTTCCGCAATTTATATAAGCTCCTTCTTTAAACTATTTTTCTTGCTATAGAGTCCGCCTAAACGTCTTCTGCTATTAAAACCCCTAGTTTAGCCTTTGCTTTTTAGACCTTTAATTACTT
This sequence comes from Cenococcum geophilum 1.58, assembly GCF_001692895.1. Lineage (NCBI taxonomy): Eukaryota > Fungi > Ascomycota > Dothideomycetes > Gloniales > Gloniaceae > Cenococcum > Cenococcum geophilum. Next base: position 762,227 of record NW_027137637.1, read on the forward strand.
AATCCTTGTCCTCTAGGTTTCCATAATTTCTTATTTTATTTTCTAAATTCTTTAGTACTACTTAGGTCTATTAGCTCTGCGCTATACTATAGTTTCTAACTTAGCTTTAGTTATTACGTGCTTTACGCCTTATATAACTATAGAACTCTATCCTTACCTCTCTTAGCCTATTCCCGTTAGTAAATCCAATTTTTAATCTTAATTGCTTAATTTATTAGTTCTTATAGGGTTTCCGCATCTTCTATTAGGATAATTACGTCCTAAACTTTAGCCTTAAGTCCTTGCTTATACTGTGCTATAAGCGCCTTATTATTCTACTTAACTTACGTCGCTAACGTCTGGAACTACATTATGTACTTAATTGCTAAGGTTTATTATGTAATATTTTGGAGTTTTCTTTCCGCTATAGTCGCTGCCTTTAGGTCTCTAAATATTTGTATAAGTTACTTTATAAACCCTTCCCAGCTTATAAATATAAACTATACCTCTTAGTTAGTAATCGTCATTTCATTTGCTTATATTTCCGTAAGGTAAAGCTTAAACTACTTAAGTGCTCTTCCTGATAGGAATAGTCCCGCATAGGCTATTTAATCTATAGGTATTAGCAGCTTTGCTCCTTCTTATATAACCTTAAAGTGCATTTACGTAAGGAATCCTTTAAGTTTTAATTTTTCTTCTAAGTATCTTTTAATTAATGGCAACTTAATCTTTACTACTCCTATCCCGTTAATCCTATTTTCTAGCGTTATATTATTTTCCGTTAACTAGTCAACTATCTTTTATAGTTGTCCGACCATTACAGATTGCTATAAGTTAGTATCTGCTATACTAGTGTCGTTTCCTAACCTTAAAGTAGTTACCGCCGTTAATAGTGTTATGGTGGCTGCTTTTAGTGGTATATTGTTTAACTTTATTAATACTATAACCTTAGTAGTAAATGTATAATAAAGCCTTATAGCAGGAACTACGGTAGACTTATTAATAGGCTAGGTATATAGGTAAACAAGAAGTTAACGTAATAACAACTAGTGGAGTAGTTACCTAACAGATTAACTCTAATTATATTCTGAGATTTACTATAAAGAAGGGAAACTATCTATAGAGACCGCACGTCCTTAAATATATAACTCCTCTCTATAGTAAAGGTTAAGTACGTTAGTACGTTAGTACGTTAGTATGTCGCGTTCCTACATTCCTACGTTCCTATATTCCGAACTTATAACATAACTAGCCACGTAACTCGGCTACCTTTTATCCTATAGCTTAATCGGTTTTAGCGCCTCCCGTACTATCTTAACTAACCCGTTTATATCTATCCTTAGTAGTTGCACTACTGCTAATATAAGGTCCGTAACACTAGTAGGGGAAGCTTATTTTTTTGTCTAGGTAATAGGTCGTTTATAGCTTTCTGTAACTTATCTAATAAGAAGATAGGGTAAACCCTAATTAAATTTGGGAGCTTTACCTTATATAAGTTACCTATCTTCTTAAAAACCTTATATAGTCCTACTATCTAATAGTTTAGCTTATAGCTGGGTCGTTTGGTTTTCTAATTCCTTATTATAACCTAGACTATATTACTAGGGGCAAAGTTAGGCTCTTAACGATGTTTGTTTGCCTACTATTTTATTAACCTTTAAGCTTTTTCTAGGTTCTTATAGGCTACCGTCTAGGCTTTCTCTAAGTATTTAGCGTACTATTAGGCCTTAGTATAGGATAGCTTCTCTTATATAGTCTAGGGTTCTTCTAGCCTTTTCTAGTTAAAGCTTATATAGGGTAAGTATCCCATTTCTAGCTAAATTAGGGTAAACCCTATAGAGTTATAGAGTAGGGTTACTTAGGCGTAGTCTATTAATAGTAGTAGTTTAGACCAGTTATTCTAGAAATAGTTAATAAAGGGCCTAAGCCTCTAGTCTAGGTACTAATTTATAATCTCCGTCTAGCCGTCTATTTAGGGGTAGTAAGCCGTAAAAAGCTTTAGCTTAATGTCTAGGATTTAGGTAAACTTATTCTAGAAGGCCGATATAAACCATAGCCTATAATTAGATATAATAGTATCTAGTAGTCCGTAGATTTAGTAGACGTAATAAATATATAGCCAGGCCGCCTCTTTAGTATTAATGTTTTTATAATAGGGAATTAAGAACGGGCGTTTGCTAAAGTGGTTAACTATAACTATAACTATATTATATCCGTTATAGTCCCTAGGTAGTTTATAGAAGTTTATAAAGATATACTACTACGGGCGCTCTAGTATTAAGAGTAGCTTAAGTAGTCCTAGGGTCTTATCCTATGGGATTATAGCTCTCCTATAGTTTTTATAGTTCCGTATATATTAATTAATATCCACAACTATTCTTAGCTAGTAGTAGCGGCAGTTAATAATTTTATAGGTCTTATTCTTACTAGGGTGTGCCATAGAAACTTAGTAATAAGCTTCGCGGATTAGTTTAGTCTATAGATTATTAACGTTAGGGACTATAAGTCGCTCCTAGTATAGGAGCAACCCTTCCTCTACTTTAAAATCGGAGTCTTCTTTTACAGCTTAATTATAGAGGGCCTTTAGGGCGTTAGCCGTGCGGTTTATAGTTAGGAGGCGGTTAATTAGCCCTATTAGTTTATCTAAGGTCTCCTCTATTAATGCTAGCTCGTTTAGCTAGAAGTCTAGCTCCTTAAGAATCCGCAGGTTAAGCTATTTAGGGTAAAGAAGGGCGCGCGTCTAATATTAGGTCTTTAGCTTATCCTAGGGTCCTATATCTTATTCTCTTTGGGTTAAAGTATTAGCCTTAGAGTTTTGCTTACTAGAATAATATATAATCATAAAGAAGAATTAAAAGAGTATCTTAGCCTACTAGGCTTATTATCTAGTAAGCTGCTTTATAGTTATAAAGTACTCTAGGGCTTTATAGTCTGTATATATCTTAATCTAGGAGTTTATACCTTTAAGCTTTACGCGCTACTAGGAGAGTAATTAAATAATAGCTAGCATTTCTTTATTATGTACTTTATAGTTATACTTAGCTAAGTCTATTATTTTTAAAAAGAAAGTAATAAGGTACTATTTACCGTCTAGATATAACTATAATAAGATTCCCGCTATAACCTTATTAAAGGCATCCGTTTCTAGCATTAATTTAAGGTTTAGGTTATAGTAATAAAGGATTAGGGAAGAGATAAGCCAATCCTTTATCTTTTTAAAGGCTTTTATATAGTTATTATTAAAGATAAAAGGCGTATCCTTCCTAGTTAGTTATATAAGAGGTTTTACTATAATTCTATAGTTGCGGATAAACTAGTAATAGAAGTTATAAAAACTAAGAAAAAATTAGATTCCTTTTACTATATAAGGGGGCTTTTAGTTACGGATTACCTCTACCTTCTTAGGGTTAACCTTAATTCCTTCTATAGTTATAATAAACCTAAGGTATTTTATACGTTTTACCCTAAACTCGCATTTTGTAATATTAACTTATAAGCCTACGTTCCATAGTTTCTCTAGAACCTTCTTAATATAAACTTAATACTTAAGTTCGTTGTCTAAGTATATAAGAATGTCGTNTAAGTATACTATACAGAATTCGTCTAGGTAATTAAAAAAACGTTATTTATATACCTTTAGTATATAGCTGGTCCGTTTATTAGTCTAAAGGAAAAAACTTTATATTTATAGGAGCTATAACGGGTATAAAACGTGATTAAATCTTTAGATATAGGGTCTATCCTAATTTAGTAGAAAGCTTAACGGATATTAAGTTTAGTAAAGATCTTTACCCAGCTTAGATATATAAGGGTTTTATTAATTAAAGGAATAGGATACTAATCCTTTTAAGTAATAGCGTTTAGCTTTTAATAGTCAATATAAAAGCGAAGGCCTTTATTAGGCTTTTTTATAAATAGGATAGGGGAAGTAAAAGGGGCTTAATTTAGCTTAATAAACCCTTTATCTAGGTTATTAATCAAGTACTACTTTATTACTTTTAGCTTATCTATTAATTATTAGTAGAGGGGGCTATAACCTAGTAAGTTATTGCCTTCTGTTTAAATCTTATAATTATATATCTAGTAAGGGGGTAACTTGTCTAAAGCCGCCTTTAAGAATACATCTTTATAATTTATATAAATAGTAGGAAAAAGGCGTTTAACTAGTTCCTTATTAGTTTCCTTAGCTAGCTCTTCCTCCCTATTATTAATAATTTAGTTAATCTTATATAGTCTTATTATAAAGACCTTATTGTCCTTCTAGTATATATTAAAGTAGAACGCTACAGCGCTAATTACAGCGATGTTTATGGTGGGGGGGTTATATAACAATAGGGGTATATATAACTTTATGGACTTCTAGGGCACTAGCGTTATTATTACTCCTTTTAACTCCTATTATATCTTTTAGAGGTTATCCCTTATATCCTATTAATGCGTTCTTTTCTATACCGATTAAATCTGCGCAATTTAGATATTATTTATATTACTATCTATCCCACTTCTATATATAGAGTCCTCTTTAAATATAGCGCTTTAGAAGAGTATCTTTATTAGTATAGAGTTCTTTCTAGCTTTACGGCGGGCGTTTTCTTAGGTAAAGGCTAGATTACGGGCTAGGATATCCTACTAGTAAGTAGGGTTAGCCCTTATAGCTAATATCTTACGGTTAGTTCAGATCTCCCTAATAAGGAAGGGTAACCTTAGTCTATCCTCCGGCTAGATAAACTATCTCTATTATATATTTAACTAAATATTAAAATAGGACATCTATTTCCGTTTAAGGATTATATTATAGGACCCTAGGTCTAGAATATAAAAGGGGATACCGTATTAGCGTTATCCGTTAAGAGCGATATATAACTTTAAGATATAGGTAACGGGCCAACCGGCTGGCCGTTATAGCCTTTTACCTAGATAGGCTTCTCTAGTTAGATGGCTTCTATATTTAGAAACTTAGTAATATTATTTATATAGGCAGTATTTATAAAGGCAAAGCTATTTACTCTAGTATTAATTAGGGTAGTTATATTAACTCTATATCTATTTTAAGATACTCTATATAAAACTATAAAATGCTTTCCACCTATTAACTAACTAAGATTAATCTCTTTAAGATTAATAGGGTACTTTAGGGGGGAGTCTTTCCCTAGGGTTCTTCTTTTCCCGACTTATTAAACATTTCTCCTTCCTCTATTTCCTTAATATCGCCTATATCCTTTAGCTCCGGGCAAGATAAGGCAAAGTAACCCTCCTTATCGCAGTTATAGTACGTAGCTAAGGTAGGGTTAATTAGAGTATTGCGGTGAATACTAGTTAATAGCGTAGTACGTAGCTAGTTAGGCGTTACTCACCAATGCGTAGTTATAACTACTTTTAGTATAAGAGTAGTTATAGCTTATCTTCATGCTCTAGCTCCTATAGGTATAGCTAGCGAGTTCCAATTACTATAGAGTTACCTCTACTAATTAGGACGGGCTTTAATCCGCTTTAGTTCTAAGTTTAATAATAGGTAATAAGCTGCGAGTCTATTATAAGTTGGTAGGTTATTTAAGGTTATAGCAATTTTCTCTTATAGCCGAATTATTAGCTTATTATATAGGTCTAATTAGTAGTTCTTAAGGGGAACCTAGCCTTTTCCTGTAAGGTGTAGGAATTAAGTCTAGAATTTAGTAAAGGGTTAGTTTAGTTTTATTATTAGGCGATTATAGTTATACCAGGCATCTTATACTTTATTTAGGTTAATATAAATAGCCGCTAGGTACTATATTATCTTATTAATAGATATAAATTAGATAGGGGAATCGTCCTTAAACTTAGCTTAGAGGTGCCATTAGGCGTCCCTAGTAGTTCAACTAAAGAGGTAGAGTATTTTAGCTTTTTTAGAAAGGAAATAGTTATAGTTAATACGGAGCTTTCTTTATACTTAAATCCTCTAATTCTTAAAGGTAGGGTTTATCCCATTAGATAGTAGTAGGGGGTTAAAGAGCTTAACAGACTTTAATTACTTTATTATTATATCTATACTCCCTAGTATATTATATTTAGTAGAGTAAATAGGTCGGCTAAGGCTTTCTAGGATCTCTTATAGGGTCTCTTATATATTTCTCGCTTTAAGATAATCGGCTTCCTAGCTAGCTACAAGGGCGCGAATCTACTCGCGTACGTTTATAATATTATTATTATCTTTAATTTCTAATCCTAATTGGATCTTAGGTTCCTCTTAAGTAAAGGCAGCTCTCTTAAATAAGCTTACTTTAGGTGCCATCGTTAGCTTTTTAAGGTTTATTAGTATTATATACTTTAGTTTTAATTCCGGGGGTATAGGTCTAGTCCTATCTAGCTTATAAAGTAGGATATTATCTAGGCCTTCCTAGGTAATATAGAGTTATTTTAGTGTCTAAGTATAGCGCATTAACGCGTTATTGCAGACGAAGTTTTTTTTAGGGTGGGATATTATTAAGGCCTTCCCAAGTAGAGTAGGGTGAGCTTAGTATAATATAACGGCTTATATAAATGCCTCTAAACTAAAGCTTATAGAATGCTATATTACGAAGATACTAAGCTAAAAAAAAAGGGAAAAAAAGGGGTCGCTAGGACTAATGTAAACAAATATATAGGGTAAGCCGCTAAGGCGCTAGCTCTAGGCGAGCTAATTGTAGGTCGGTAGAATATAGCAGAATTTGGCAGGTAACGTGCAATAGCGCCGTTACACTTATATTGGCAGTAGTGCAACTACTAAGAATAGATATAAATGGGTTGGTTAAGATAGTATAGGAGGCGCTAGAACCGATCAAGCTATAGGATAAGGGGTAGCTAAGTTATATAACTAGTTACGTTACAAGTTTAGAACGTGGGAACGTAGGAATATAGGAACGTAACGTACTAACATACTAATATACTAACGTACTAAACCCTTTACTATAGGGAGGAGTTATATATTTAAGGACACACGGTCTCTATAGATAGTTTCTCTTCTTTATAGTAAATCTTAAAATATAATTAGAGTTAATCTATTAGGTAACTACTCTACTAATTATTATTACGTTATTAACTTCGTGTTTATCTATATACCTAGCCTATTAATAAGTTTACCGTAGTTTTTACTATAAGGCTTTGTTATATATTTACTACTAAAGTTATAGTATTAATAAAGTTAAATAACATGCTACTAAAAGCAGTAGCTATAATAGCGTTAACGGTAGTAACTACCTTAGGATTAGGTAATAATACCAATATAGTAAACACTAACTCTTAGCTAGTTACTATTAAATAGCTATAGAAAATATTTAATTAATTAATAGATAATAATGGGATACTTAAAGAGAGAATTAATAGGATTAGAGCAACTAAGGTTAAGTTACCCTTAATTAAGCAATTCTTAGGGGAGAAGTTAAAACTTGAAGGATTCCTTATATAAATGCACTTTAAGGTTATATAGGAAAAGTAAAACTAAGGACGCCTATAGATTAAGTCGCTTATATAGAATTATTCTTAACGGAAAGGGTACTTAAGTAGTTTAAATCTTACCTTATAGAGGTATAGAAATATAGCATAATAACTATTAACTAGGAGGTATAATATATATTCTTAAATTAGAGTAGATTTATAAAACACTTAATATAGATATTTAGAGATTTAAAAATAACTACTATAGCGGAACAAAAACTTTAAAACCTTGTATAAAGGACTTTAGTAATTAAATATATAATGTAGTTTTAAATATTAGTAATATAAGTTAAATAGAATAATAAGGCGCTTATAGTATAGTATAAATAGGGACTTAAAGTAAAAGTTTAGGATATAATTATCTTAATAGAAGATGCGGATACTTTTAGGGAATTAATTAATTAAGCAATTAAGATTAATAATAGGATTTACTGAAGAGAGCAGACTAAAAAGGGTTAAAATAGAGTTCTATAGTTATATAAGATATAGAGCACGTAATAATAAAGTTAAAATTAAAAACTATAGTATAGCGCAGAGCTAATAGACCTAAGTAGTACTAAAGAAAATAAGAAATAGAATAAACAACTATAGAAACTTAGAGGATAAAGATTAAGTAATTAAAGGTTTAAGGAGCAAAGGTTAAACCAGGGATCTTAATAACAGAAGACGTTTAGGCGGACTCTATAGCTAAAAAAAATAGTTTAAAAAAGGAGCTTATATAAATTGCGGAAAATAAAGTTATTTTATTAGAGACTGTAAAAGTGGTTAGAGTTATTATATAGTAAAAGAAATAAGACTAGTAAAAGATATATATATATAGAGGGATAATAGTATACTATAAGGAACAAAAGAATATTTAATTAAAAGTTTTATATTCTATTATAATAACATATACTAAATTTATAAGGACGCTAAGTATAGCGTAAGCTATTAGCTATAGAAGCTAAGATTATTAAAGTTTAAAGGAACTAATAAACTATCTTATAAATTGGATATTAAGGATAATAAATTTAATATAGGCGAAATATTTAGTAATAATAAGGTAATAAAAGTAGCTTACTAGGAGTATATAGACCTTAAAAATGTTATATAAGAGGTAGAGGATAATTCTACTATAAAATAGGGAATATTAGTAGGGATTAAGACCCTACTAGATACAATGTCTATTACTTTATAAGATGTAAGAGAAGTAGGATAATAAACCACTTTAGCAGTTAATAAAGGCAAAAGGCCAAAGGCTTAAAATTCTTAAGAAAAGATATAAGATAATTAAGATTCTTAAAATAAAATAAGATAAGCTTAAGGACCTATAACGGATAACAACCAATAAAGCAGAGTAATGGCTTAGTTTAGTAATATATAAATAAGCTTAGGACGAAGTTTCCTAAAGGCATAAGATTTTTAAAACGAGATAAGTAAGATTTAAAACTTTTAAGATAAGATAAGAACACTATAAAAGCCTAATTAGACTAAGGCTAGAGCTAAGCTTAAAATAAAAGCAAGCTTAGAATTAAAAATTCTATAGGATTAAGATTTCTAGATATAAATAAGGACTATTAAATAAACTAAGATTAAGAAGTAAGAAGACTTTAAAGATCTACTTATAAGGCAAAAACTAAAAGAAAATATAGAGGAGTTTAGATAGAGAATCCTTATATAGTAAGAATAAAAGTTAGATTAGAGAACTAGTATACTAGGTTATATAAAGGATAGAGCACCTATATAAAGAATTACTAATAGGCCTAGGGCAGGCACGCTAAGAGCTAAGTAGCTTACTAAACTGGAAGATAAAGAGGATCTAGGGATCCCTATTAGGTTTAAAAAACAATATATAAAAGGCTATTATAATATAGTAATAAGAAGATATTTCCTTATAGATAAGCTATATATACTCTAGCAGCTATACTAAAAGTGGTATAAGCAATAACACAATAATAAGTAGGAAGATTTCTATATATAGTTAGATAAATAAGTTCTCTAGGACCACCTAATTATAAAAAAGGCTATAACTTATATTAAGGGAGCCTTAATTATAATATTAAAAGATCTAGAGGAATAATTAGAGAACTAAAGAAGTAAGAGACGTATCTTAGTACCTATAAATAAAGTTATAACATTTAAATTAATATAGTAAAGGTTTAAACTTAAAGATAAAAATAAATTAAGAGTTAACCTAAAGCACTTAGTATACTATATACTATTATAAATTGTATATATGGATAATATATACAAAATATATAAGAATCTAAAAAAAAGAATTGGAAGTACCCTATAAGAATATATTAGGCGCTAGATAAGTAATAGTATAGAAATATTAAGTATATATATAAATAGCATCTAGTAGAAGTTTAGGAGTTAGGAAACTTAATACTTTAATTAAAAAGATTCTTTATAGAAGAATACTTAGATAGATAATAGTAGTGGGAATACTTAAAGAATATATATCTATAGTATATAGAGAATAAAAAGCAAACTAGGTATTAGCTAAAGAGCGAGCTAAGTATATAAAGATTAAGTAGCTAATAGTTAGGAAAAGTAGAGGCCTATAGAACTAAAGGGAGCTAGTAGTAGAGCTTTAGACCCTTAAAGGAATTTAAGGATAATACCTAAATTTATAAGTTAATTAGTAAAATTAGTAGTTTAAAGCATTAATAGATAATAGAGTAATGCAAAACTATATCTTATTAGTAGTAGTTAAAAAAAATAGGATTACCTTATAGACAGAAGGAACAACCTTACTTATTAGTTATAATTTTAGGAGATCTAATAGCCTATAGAGGAGGGATTATTAATCTTAAAACAGGACCTATTTAGATAACTATTAAAGGGAGATAAATTAAGATGTCTTTTAATATCCTACTATTATAACGAGATAAGGTAGTATTAGATATGCCTTAGTTATAGGAATATAATCTAAAGATTAATTAAATTATAGGTTAGGTTAATATTAGGGATACTTAATAATATAAAATGCAATAATAGATTAAGTTAGTATAATACTAAGTTGGAGTAATATATAAAGAGACTAAGCGAGGCTTAAGTTATATACTAAAGAGATACTATAAGTATAGTAAAAAGCTATAAAGCCTAAAAAGTAAAAAGCTAGTAGATTATATAGTATAAAACTATAAAATAGAGTTAGAACTAGAAATAGGTTTAAGGTTCTTTCTAACCTATAAGCTTACTTAAGAGGAGTTAAGAGCACTTAAAGAGTTTGTTTAAGAGAACTTATAAAAGGGATATATTAAACCATTATAGTTATTAGCAGGTTATCTAGTATTATTTATACTAAAGAAGAATAGAAAACTTAGGCTATGCATTAACTATAGGCAGTTAAATAGTATTACTTGGAAGGATAGGTATCCTTTACCCTTAATTAGCGAAATCTAGGATTAAATAGGCAATGCGTAAATCTTTATAAAGATAAATCTAAGATAGGCGTACTATTAGATTAGAATTAAGGAAGGTAATAAATAGAAGGCAGCTTTTAGGTTAAAGGAAGGGCTATATAAACTATTAGTTATATAATTCGGATTAATAAATACACTAGTAATATTCTAAAAGAGAATTAATAGTGTATTAGGAGAATACCTTAATAAGTTTATTATAGCATACTTTAATAATAATAATATTTACTTAATAACTAAAGAAGAATATAGAGAATACGTTAAATAGGTCTTAAGGAGATTACAAGAAAAATAGATACTAGTAGTAATTAAGAAATATAAGTTCTTTACTAAAAAAACCAATTTCGTCGGCTTTATTATTAAACTAGGTTATATTAGTATAGACCCAAAAAAATTAAAGCTATAGTAAGTTAGTAAAAACTAAAGAACGTAATATAGTTAAGGTTATTTTTAGGGGTTTATAACTACTATAGGAGGTTTATAGTATAGTAGTTAAAGAATATTAAACCATTTACCAGGCTTATAAAGAAAGAGAAACTATAGGTATAAAGAGATAAATAAAAGAAGTTGTTTAAGGAACTTAAAGAGTTATTTACCTAGGAGCTAATTCTTAAAATTTATTAACTAGAACTAGATACAGTTGTAAAAATAGATATATTAGACTTTGTATTAGGAGTATACTTGCTATAAAAGTATAGAGACGCATAATATCTAGTAGTATATTATATCCCCTTTATAGCCACCTTATTTTTTACCCTTCCTTACATCCTCCCTACCTTAGGAAACACTAGAACGGCAGCTAGTAAACAACCATCACTATTATTAAACAACCGTTGCCAAAACCTAACGACCGTTATTAGAACTAAACGACGACCGTTACTAAAATTAGACGACAACCTTTTAAATAACCAGCTAGCGAATACCACGAACGATTTAATTAATTAAATTTAATATCGGCCCATTACCGAATCGAATTAAGGCCTTCTAGGGAGGTATCCTAGATAACTACTATTTAAATATACAGCTAGCGAACGGCTATAGAGAACGATCTGGATTAATTAGAGCCTTTAATCGGGCCGACCCCACCCCTAAATTAAATTAGATACTAATATAAGCAAATAGGCAGGCAGACAGGCAGGTAGGTGGGGACTAGGCCTAGTTAGGAAATCAGTATACAGCTGGCGAATTATTAGGAATATCGCCAATTAACGATTTAGAGCCTCTATAAGAGGCTTCTTAGTTAATTAATTAACGCCTAAGTAATTATAGAGCTCCTATAACAGACACAGGCGGTTAGCAGATTGGATTATTTAGATTATATATAATTAAAATAATTTTGTATTTTTTTAACTAGCTATAAATACTAGAGTGTTAATATACCCTATTTTTAAATCTAAAAATTTTATTATTGTCCTAATAGTCCGGGTAACCTCCTAATAGGATATTAACTATAAGTGTTTTTTAAAGCTCCTAATAGCCCTAATAAGAGCTATTAGGAGCTGTTAGTACTATTAGGAGGCATAAACATTTTGCTAATATAGCTAGTCTATAAGCGCTTCTTATATAAATATTAGGTCGATTATACTCTTTTAGGTCCCTCTTTTCTAGGTAGATTTAATAGTTAGGGTAGTTAAGGCAAGGCCTCGCGATTCTAGTTCGTTAAGTAAGTATATTACCTATACTTCTACTATAGCCTACTATCCTCCCTATACTATATAGTGTGCATTAAAGGACTATTATCTCGCCTTCTACTATATTAATAGTATATTATAGTAGTCCCTACGTAGTTATCTAAGGTCTATTATCTTTTAGGTTATAAACATCAATTATACTAATTTAGCCCCTATCTATAGCTATTTATAATTTAGCTATATTAGGGCTGATAGTATAGTAGCTCTATACCTTTATATTAATTTATTAGCTAATTAGAAAGTATATACGGGTAGCTAGGTCCGGTTTATATAAAAAGTAGTATTTTTTTAGTTAGTATATTTTACGGGGTTGCTTATTATATACTAGTTCTTATAAGGCTATTATTTAGTACTCTTTTAGGTCTAGGCTATTAAATAAAGGGCGTATTAATCTATAGTTTAAGTATCTGTAGTTATATTATACTATTATAAGTCCTTTTATTATTCGTCTAGCGACTTATAGGCGTCTTCCCTTTATATCTAGGGCGTCTTATCTAAGGTTACTATAATTGGGATTCTCTACTAGAATAGGTCTTTGGCCGCATTTATACTGCCTTATAGCTGTCTTACACTCCGTTTTACTACTAGCTGTATAGATATGCCCCTACTAGGGTAAGTACCCTAAATCTCTTCTTTTATGCAATTATCTACCCACTATCGCTTACCTTACTTATCTCCTTCTCCTTATATACGTTTCTCTATAGTATAGCTATAATCTAATATAGCTAGGCTTATTTTATCTTAGTGGCTTCTAGGTATACCTAGTAGGTTTTACACTCTAACTTCTACTATACTCTATACTCTTTACCGCAATTTATATATCTAGTTCCCTTATCCTTAAGGCAGTCCTTAGTATTATAGGTATTAGTATACTCTCTATACCTAACCTACCTCCTATATACGCTCTAGGTATATCCCTACTATTAGTATCTAAAGCATTATTAGACTTAGACTCCATAGTAGTATAGCTAGGCCTTATACCAGAGGTTATTTATAACTGCTCCCTTTTAGGCCAGTACTGCCTATATCTCTTAGGTTAGTAGGTTAATTATTAAAGTACCGCGCGTTTTAACCCTTTAGAACCTAGGTAATTCCCCTATATATATTATACGTTCTTTATTAAGCTATATAACTTTAATTATTATAATCCCTAGGGTGTTACGGACGCTTTAAGTACAATGTTACAACTACTTGGAGAGGAGTCGGAAGAAGCTAGTTAGTTAATACAAGCACGGTCCAGGATGGAACCCGTGGAACCATGTGACGAGGAATAGTAAGTAGAGTCACGTGATGTAATCTGTATAATCTGTATAATCTGTAAGATCTATCGTAGAGCGAATAAAGCAGATAGAGCAAACAGAGTAACAACTTTCTTAGGAGTACGGTTGTGTATTTAAGGACCCTTAGTCCCTACCTAGATAGTTCCTTCCTTGTAGTAATTCTTAGAATACAATTAGAGTTAATCTGTTAGGTAACCACTCCACTAGTTATTATTACGTTAATTAACTTTTATACTTGCATTTTCTATATACCTAGCCTATTAATAAACCTATCGTAGTTCTTGCTATAAGGTTCCGTTATATAATTACTACCTAGTTACAGTATTAATATAAGAAGTTAAATAATATGCCACCAAAAGCAGCCACCACGACGCTATTAACGGCAGCAACTACTTTAAGGATAGAAGGTAACACTAGTATAGCAGATACTAACTTATAGCAACCTATAACGGTCGGACAGCTATAGGAAATAGTTAACTAGTTAACGGCTAACAATATAGTATTAGAAGAAAGACTTAACGGGATAGGAGCAGTAAAGATTAAGCTACTATTAATTAAGAGATTTACAGGAAAGAGGTTAAAGCTTAAAGGATTNCTTACGTAGATGCACTTTAAGGTCTTATAGGAGGGAGTAAAGTTACCTATACCCATGGATCGGATAGCCTATGCAGGACTATTCTTATTAGGGAAAGCACTTAAGTGGTTTAAACCCTACCTTACGGAGATATAGGCAAACGGAATAACAACCACTAACCAAGACGTGCGATTTATATTCTTAAGTTAGGAAGAATTCGCAGAATAACTTACGCAGATATTTAAAGACCTAGAAGAAATAACTATAGCGGAAAAAAAACTCTAGAACCTTATACAACGAACTTTAGTAATTAAGTATACGATATAGTTCCAGACACTAGCAATATAAGTAGAGTAGAATAATAAGGCGCTTATAGCACAGTATAAATAGGGACTTAAGGCTAAAGTCTAAGACGCGATTATCCTAATGGAAGATGCGGACACCCTAAGGGAACTAATAGATTAGGTAATTAAGATTAACAATTGGATCTACTAAAGGGAATAGGCCAAGAAAGGCTAGGACAGAGTTTCACAGTTATATAAGGCGCAGAATACGCAATAATAAAAGCCAAGTTAGAAACTATAGTATGGCGTAGAGCTAATAGACCTAAGTGGTACTAAAGAAGCCTATAAGAAATAGAGCAAACTATAGAAACCCAGAGGACAAGGATTAAGTAATTAAAGGTCTAAGGAGCAAAGGCTAAATTAGGGATCTTAATAGCAGAAGATATTTAGGCGGACTTTATAACAAAAGAAATAGTTTAAAGAAGGAGCTTATATAAATTGCGGAAAACAGGGTTATTACATTAGAGACTATAGAAGTAGGTAGAGTTACCACGTAGTAAAAGGCATGAGACTAGCAGATAATATACACATATAGAGGGACAATAATATGCTGTAAGGAACAAAAGAATATTTAATTAAAAGTTTTGTATTTTGTTATAATAACGCATACCGAATTCATAAGGACGCTAAGTACGGCGCAAGCTATTAGCTATAGGAGCTAGTACCTATAGGATATAGAGGAACTAATGAACTAGTTTGCAGATCGGATATTAAGGACGATAAATTTAACCTAGGTGAAATATTCCGTAATAATAAGGCAATAAGGGCCGCTTACTAGGAGTAAGTAGACCTTGGAGATGTTATACTAGAGGTAGAGGATGATTCCACTATAGAATAGGGAACATTAGTAGGGATCGAAACCCCACTAGATATAATGTTTATCGCTTTATAAGACATAAGAGAAGTAGGACAGTGAACTACTTCGGCACTTAATAAAGGCAAAAGGCCAAAGGCTTAAGATTCTTAAGACGAGATAAGAGATAACTAAGATTCTTAAGACAAGATAAGGTAAGCTTAAGGACCTATAATAGACAGAAACCAATGGAGCAGAGCAGCAGCTTAGTTCAAAGATATACAAATAAGCTCGGGATAAGAATTCCCAACGGCATAAGATTCTTAAGACGAGATAAGTGAGATTTAGGACTCTTAAGACGAGACGAGGACACCAGTTAAGCCTAATTAGACTAAGGCAGGGGCTAAACTTAAGTTAGAAGTAAGCTCGGGATTAAAGAACCTAAAGGGTTAAGGATTTGGAGTATAAATTAAGACACCTATAAGCAAGAGGCCAGGAGCTTCTTTATAGATTAGAGAATCTGTAGTATAAATAGTAATTAGACTAAGAGACGAATATATAGACCTAGAGGATTTACTAGTTAAATGAAGCGTTCGGACTAAAGATTAAAAAATTAATACTAGGATTAAGAAGCAAGACGACTTTAAGGATTAGAGCGTAAGGCGCAAACTAAAAGAAACCATAGAAGAATTTAGGTAAAGAATTATCGCGTAGTAAGAACAGAAACTAGATAGGAGATCTAGCATATTGGGACGTATAAAGGACAGAGCACTAGTATAAAGAATTACTAATAGGCCGAGAGCAGGCACATTAAGGGCTAAGTGGCTTACTAAACTAGAACAAGAAGAGAATCTAGGGATTCCTACTAGGTTTAAAGAACGATATACTAAAGGCTGTCACAATACAGTAATAAAGAGATATTTCCTTACGGATAGACCGTATATACTCTAGCAGCTATACCAAAAGTGGTATAGGCAAAGGCATAATAATAAGTGGGAAGATTTCTATATATAGTTGGATAAAAAAGTTATTTAAGACCACCTAATTATAGAGAAGGCTATAACGCATATTAAAGGAGCCTTAATTATAA